>NW_021638294.1:0-94729 GCF_900090045.1 Plasmodium malariae
GTTTTTTCATTAAATGAATTTCTATCATAATAATCTTTGTTCACTAACTTATTTTTGTTAAGTGTTTCAATAATTAATATGTATATATTTTTACTTATCTATTTATTATATCGTAGATATTTATGTAATTTATAAAAATGCAAATGAATAAGAAGTTACAAAAGTAATATAATAATATAGTATAAGTTTATATCTATTAATCTAATCTTATAACACTGTAATTCTATATATTTATAATGTGTAACGTACATATATTTAACAAATCAGAATAATACAAATGAACCTTAACAACATCATATGAAATCGTCGACATCTAGCACCTAATGTATTAGTATATATTTTATTTTTTATAATACGTTAACTTAATTTTTAAATATATTATTCATTTTATTAAATAATGTATTAAGATAAATATGTGGTTTAGTACATCAAAAAATTCAGTTGATAAACCGGAAAAGAACAAATAATAAATAACTCCAAATAATAAGCAATTCTTTTTAAAAATCCTATATTAAATCTATTAAAAAAGAAACTAAAACTAAATGATAAACGTTAATAGCAAATAATACAAATAATTTTTAACGATACATATAATTTGACTCATATATTTGATATATACATACAAGAAATTTTAAATAAAAAAATAATTCGCTAAACATATATTTGCACGTAGCTTATTAAGCCTTTTTATTATGAATTATATATTATGACTTCCTTTAATTTCATGAATGCACATATTTCATTTAATGAATTAATATTCATTATGTTTCTTTACTCAAATATAGAAGATTGTTGTCACAACTTTTACTTCATTTACATTATAAAAATATAAATAAATAAATAAATAAATAAAAGACAAATAATATTAAAGAAAATGTAAAATCAGTTATAAATAAGTATTTTTTAACTGCATATAAAATTCTGATTATTACAATTTTATTTATAACTATACAGTTATAATATACAAAGCAGTTTTTCTATCTTATATTTCAGAGTTTTTTTTTTTCTTTTCTCTATTCTACATATTAGAATATTTTTCCATTAATTTTACTTTGATTTACAGTTAATTCCACTTAGTATGTTCATGATTAAATATTAATATTATTAAAAATAAATATATAATTAAAATATATTTAATGATTTATCTTAAATAGAAAATATTCTGAAAATATTTCAAAAAATCAATCAAGTAAAAAAGAAAAAACATCTTCATGGAAGTATTTTATAATTTTTAATACATAAACTTTTTTGGATTCATATTGACAAACATATATGTAATTGTATAATGTATTATTAACGTACATAGAAATGGAACAAATGATTCTCATGTTTTATTTTTCTTACACTTTAAAATATTTTTATATAATATTACAACTACTTTTTTTATTATATTCCTCTTTTTCTCTACTTCATTGAAATTGAATCAAATAGAAATAATATTTGATTCCATAAAAAAAATATTTACACTACAATAAATTAAATATATATATATATTTTTTTTTGACTTTTTTTTTATCCTTAAATTTTTTATATCTCTTGCTAAAGCATAATATTATATATTAAAGCATAATTCATTTATTACATCATAATAATTATAAAATTTATATTATGTAATTAAAAGTATAATTCTATAGGATGAATTATAAAAATAAATAATGAAAAAATATAATATTATTATTATTCTAACCCTTTACATTATAAAAACATAACACAATTGATTTAATAATATTATATTTTCACCATTCTTTTATGTGATGGAATTTATATAAAAATTTTCTCTAATTATATTTTTGTTATTTTTACATATTTTACAAGAATATTATATTATGTTCTTTTTAAGTGTATTTTTTTATTTACTTCTTCTCAATAGTTATAATGTCCTTATAAATAGTGTGATTTTTTCTTAACATAAGTTAATTTATTTGAGATTATAAAATTAAATCACTAAATATTATAAAATTATATATATTTAAAAGAAGAAACATATTTATTAAGCTTATTTTATTTAAAACAAATGTGGAAAAGATATAAGAATGTTTAATATTTTAAAATAAATATAAGAATTAATATTAAATTTCTTAAATGATAATATAATGGAACAAAAATTATCACTATTGAACAACTTAAAATATAGTTATATGTAACATCTACTGTCATAGTTAAAAAAAAAGATTAGCACTACATTTAATTTTAATAAATATGTTTATGTGTTCATTCTATTATCTTTGCTTTTGTATTATTATTTCATTTTAATATATTGTTATATTTTTTGGGATTCATCTTGTATACATTCTTGATTAACTTATTATTTTTTAATAAGACATGAAATAGTAAAAAAAATAGCACTTCGGACTATTTATCACTATTTATTTACATAAAAATTAATTTATTTTTGTTTATTCTTAATTTATATTTAATAATTCAGTTAATGAAAACTTTCAGAATATCTTTTAGTTAATTCAAGAAAATAAAAAATTGAGAACTTTATAATAACTGATAAATAATAATATGTAAACAATAATATATATATGTTACTTGAACATTTTAATTTATGCTTTAATTATGTCTTTTTATTGTTTAAATATGATATCGTAATGCTTTTGGTAAAAGTTCTTCGTAATTTTTTCATATTTATATCTATATAAAAAGAGTTTATTTAAATTTCTAATTAATTGTATGTATAATTGATAATCTAAAAACTTTTGTATAAGTTTTTATTTAGGAATCACTTGATATAAATAATGAATCAACAATAACATTATGTAAAATGTAGTACTTCATAGTGTAATTATCCTACTACATAGTTTATACCGTTAATATTATTTTATAATATTTATCATTCAACTTTCTCTCATTACACATTCCAGAAGATATACGTAAATCGCTAAAAAATTATATATAATTTTCTTTTTATACAGTCATTAGAAATAACTTAATTGTATATGTACCGAAAGAGTAATCTATATATGATTTAAAACTAACATAAATATATAAATGAAAGTGTAATTCATATTAGTTTAACTTATTATATCTAAAATAAAAAATATTTGTTAATCCAAGAACTTGTCAATTTTCATATTTGTAGTTTAATATATGTAAATTTTTGTACCATGTAAGAAAACAAATATGTATGTCAGAATTTCAATAAAATACATTAAATAATTTGATTATATTTATGCTTAATCTTTTAAAGTATATAAGATATTATATGCCTTGTGTCACTATATTCTGACTAAACAGCAAAACAAAATTTATAAATACTGAGCTATAATTTGTTAATTTATTAAAAATTCAAAAAAATGTGATAGAAAATTTAAAAGCATATAATATAAATGATTCATATATAAAATAAAAAAAAAAAACAATATTAATAATAACGCGAAATTACTTGCTAGAATATGACGTAAGAACTGTTTTAATCTATAGATTACAAAGACAAGCGTATTTCTTATGTGAAAAACTTCAAAAGTTATGCATAAAAAAGAATTCTGTTAATTAAGATAAAATGGAAAAAATAAACTTAATTATTAAGTAATTTTAAAATATGAATTTCAAATTGAATTCAAATAATTCTTAATATTTTCTCGTAATAAAAAAGATATATTATTTAATTATAATATTATGCAACCAGCACAATTGAGAAAGTAACTTTTTCAACATATTATTATTTGCTATAAATAAAAACTTTTTTTTTTCTTCAGGAAGAAATCATAAAATAAAACTTATTTATTGATAGAATATTTACTCACTAATTATAAAATTTTTTCTAGGATACATTAAATGACAATAATGAGTAATTTACAGTTTTTACCAGTTACTAATATAAAAATGATTTAAATTATATAAAGATATTTTATACTATATATAAATAAATAATATTAAACAAGAAATATATATAAAAAAATTTTAGAACTGATCTATCAATTTTTGATTAAATTTAATTCAATAATTTCTTCTTATAATAATACAAGAATATATGTAAATTACATAGCTTATTTATATAGTAATATTCAGTAAAATATATATATATGCTAAATGTTTACAGAAATGAATTAACTTTGTTACTAAACACAATAATAAAATGATAAATTGATTTAAATATTCATCTAATTTTGACGAATTAAAATTTTCAAGGTAGTACAGAGTTATAAATAAGACGTATTTTACAATTTATGGTTCTTTATTAAATATTCATAATTTCACATATATACGAAGCAAAAATAACTAAAAATAGTTCTTATGCTTGTTTTTACCATAAATATGTTTGCATCATATTTTATAAAATCTATTTTATATAATTTATATTAGGTTTTCTTTAGATAAAATGTACATATATAATACAACAAAATATTTAAAACTATTGGTATAATACATAACAGGGTATATTTATTTTGTATTTAAATTAATAATATATTTACATAAAAACCTAAAAAAATAATAATTTTTATACAAAAGATATAAAGTAAAAAGAAAATACTCTTATACAAATATAAGTTATCACAGTTATAAATAATTTTACGAATAGTAACATTATATATTAATAATAAAGAAGGAATATAAATATTCATAGGATTATATTTTAATATACAAATATATGTATTCTCTCATAATACTTAATTAAGCTAAAGAAATAATTTAAAATATGATTTCGAAAACTTTAAAACTATTAAAATAAAAAAAGAAAAAAGGAATATATATTTTTATTGTTTCGTACAAAACAGACCAGATGTACTCACGGGCATTTACAATAATTTACAAATTATGCGTATGCTTATTAAGTTCATCATTAACAATATTATAGTTATTACTTCATATTAAAGAATTCTTTACAAAAATATAATATTAATTATTATTAGTTTTGCTCTGTCATCAACTTAATTTTATTATATTTTTCATTATTTCTTATGATTTTATAAATCGCTATTATAAGGATAATTGCTAATATAATGAAAACTACTGCAAATAATATTATATAGATTTGTCCTTCTTCTAAACTTGTTAGTTCTTTTACAAAATCTATAATAGCTTTTTCTATAGCATACCGTTTTGAATCTAAATCATCTACGGACAATTCAAATCCCCGTTTTATTGGTAATCCTATTCCCATAAGAAAAAAAATAAAAAATAAAGCAACTCCAAATCCGTATTTTTTCAATTTTATTTTTTTTAAAGTTATAGCACGAATTCTCCTTTTTTTTTCAAGAAAATTATCATAATTTTTTTTTTTAATCCATTTTTTTTCAAAATGGAAATGTTTTCCATCAAATATTCCATTATTATAATCAATATATTCCGTATAGTATTGTGCTTTATTTAATAAGCATCTATTAGATTGTTTTTTTTTTTCTTTATCACCTCTTTCATTATTATTTACACTTATTTTTTTGTATCCTGCATTATTAGATATATCATATATTATCTCTAAATTATTTGAATTATTAAGCCGTTTACTTTTTGCTAGTAATCGATAATTTTTTGTATTTGTTTTTCTATCAAGGTCGAAGTACCTATTAAATGATTTCTTAAACATACTCTAAAAAAAAAGGAAAATGTAAATATATGTCATTTAGTTGATATACACTATAATAAAAAACAAAAAGTATTAATAAATATAAATTACTAAAAATAAAAACAATACAAATATCCTTAAATATTATTATTATACTGCTTCAATGTTAAAATAACATATCCATTTTAAAAGGACAAACAGAGCAATTTTAATAAATAATATTAGTTTAATTTTTCGTTCCATAATAAGTGTCATTAATATTCTTATTTATATATTGAAGAACGAAATAAAAATATTATAATATATTAGCAGATATAAAGTATGTTTTAATTATTTGAAAAAATATTTTTTTGTTGCTACGTTAATAATTAATAAAATATATATAACTGTAGTGAACATTACATTTACAAAAATAATCGATCAAAAAATATACTACAAAAATTTTATGTTAAAGTTATTAAAAAGAAAAATAAATGTACATTTAAATCATATAATTTGAATACACTAAAAATAATTCAAAATATATTATTTAATTTTTTAACTTGATATATTGTTTAAATAATTTTTTTTAATCCTTTTTTCAATAAATTAAAAAGAAAAATACGTTTTCCTTTAATATTTAGAAATATTGATCTTATAGAGAATATATAGGAGCTATAGAATGTATATTATACACTTCTCTAGATATTGCAACAACAAATACTAATTTTAATGATGTTATTCATTTAATCGAATTTTTTAAACATAATATTTTAGAATAATATGTTATTATTAGTAAAAATATTAATAATATAATTAAAATAATAGTTACAATAAATTAATAAAACAAAATTTAATGTTACGTCAATTATAATACATGATTTATTTACTTCATAAACACATACATTATTTTATAGACTATATGGTGTACAAAAAAACAAAATTAATTACATACTACTTAATTTATGGTAAAATATACATCTAAAAGTAAAGTAATTACTCATTTTTTATTAACCTACAACAATTTTTGAAAATTATTATTTTTAATTAAGTTTAAACTAAATAATTTTTTGCAAATATAATATTCTTAAATTTTTAAAATAATTTATTTTTCTTTAAATAAACATATATATTTAAAAATAATTTAATAATAAAAAGAAATATATAATAAAAGAATAAATTTTTTTTTAAAGGTGTGTTAATCTTTTTTATTCACATTTATCCATATAATATCCCAAAATTTTGAGATCTAATTACATTTCTGCAGAAAATAAAAATGCTTAAGCTATTTTATATCCTAAGAAATAAATACATAAATATACGTACCCATAGTAATTAAACAACTATGAATATTAATATTTGGGTGATATTTGAATTTACATAATAACTCTTTTAAAAAAAATCAAAGTTCTATCATGCAAAAAGTTTATGCAAAAAATTCACAATAAATTAGATATATTAACCTTATACAGTTAATCTTTTTACTTAAAACATATCTTAATATTTTAATTAAAATATATTGCTTTTATAGAATAACTAAAAATATAATTATATATTTATTAATAAGAATAAATGTATAACTTTGATCTACTTTTATTTAACGAAAAATTAATAAAAAAAAATGTATTAAAAAGAAACAATAAAATTCCTTTTCATTGATATAAAATCCTTATATTTTCGTTTTTATTTAATATCCGACGTTACCTGATGTAAATAAATGTATAGAAAAAAATGCAAAGCATCACACATATATAAGTAATTATCTATATATAATTATTATAAGAAAAAAATTTATATACCTAAAAATTTATTTACATATTGTTTAATGCTTTATTATATTTTATTATATCCATTTTATATACTTTTATAAAGTACTTATTATTTAAGAAATAACAGAATGCGTAAATATCTTGTGAAACCCACTAATAATAGATAAATATTCGTTCAAAAAAAATTTCTCTTAATACTATCAAAAATAAAAAATATATAATAAATTTTAATTTATAAATTTCTTTTAATATGGATATCTCGGTTATACTTATGAAACAGTTTTATATCTAAGCATTACGTGAGTTATATAATGATACATATATTTTGAAAACTACATTTATTTATAATATTTCATGAATACTAAAATTGATAATGTGATGTTAAAAATTAATACATTAAAGAAATATAATATTAGTTTATATTGGTAATTCTATCATAAAAAAATATTAAATGTAAAAATATCCTTATATGAAATAAACATTGAAACATATAATTCCAATAATAAATTATTTTCAAAGAATATTTGTTATTATTTCTATAAAATATTCATAATAACAAAAAACATATCAAATAGTTTTAGTTTTATCATACGGAAAACAATAATATACGTTTAAATTAAAACGATTATATAATTAATATTTTTAATATGTTCTTTAAATAATCACTCATAACCATAAAAAGACTAAAAAATTTTAAGTTTCTTAAAAAACAATATTGCCTCATTCATTTAGGGGATTTGTATTAATTTGCAATTTTGTATATCAAGTTAAATGAGCTCATATATTTTATTATAAAAATCTACGTAAAAACCTATATACATATAATTTTCTCATATATAACCCTTTTGTTGAGAATAATTAGCTGTATGTAATTAATATTACAATGAAACAAAAAATACATATATATAAGTATAACATATGAGAATAATAAATTACCTCATAAGAATACACTATATTATTAAAATAATTATAGAACCATACAAACCGAAATAAATATTTAATACATAATTTTTTACTTTTGTGTGTTAATATATATGTTTATATTATCCATGAATTATAATAAAAGTTATATTCATGCAAGAAGGAACTTTTTTAATAACATTAAATCATTAAACAAAAAGTAGAAATTTATCAGTTATATGAAAAATTTGTCTTCTTTAACAGATATGTTCATTACATCTATACTTTATATTCATTTTCTCGAATATAAACCACATATTTGAATATTTACACTAGGATATAAATAAACGTAAAGATACTTATAATAGGCGACTATAATCCAACTATGACTTCATTATTACACACGAATAACAATAATATATCTTCAACAATAAGCATAAGATTATTATGGGACTAAATAATATTTCCAATTTAATTTAATAATGTAAATAATAGAAATTCTATTAAAAAAAGTTTTACAGCTAGATCAAATATCAAAGCTTTACTAATAGTAATGAATATTTTAAAGCTTTTTTCTCCCTAGAGTTCGCATATCTCCTTTATTTATATATATGAATAAATAGCCAACATATTTTTCAAAGAAATTATCTATCCCTGTAAATGGTTTGCATATAATTCATGTAAATTTATAAACTAAAAATTTGGACGCAACTGTTGTATTATTTTTACTCATAGATTCTAATTTTCTAACAAATTCTAATACATTTATATCTTTCTCATTTCTGAATCATAATGCCATTTACAAATAACGTAACTTTTAATACTACCTTTTTTGTCTACTTCTCATCCTCTGAAAACAAAATATTCGTTTATTAAAACAATGTTCTACTGGAAAGTGTCACATTATCTAAAGATTTATCAAAGCCCATTACAATCAAAATTAAGTATAACAATCATTCACGAAATTATATACTTACTCATTAAGATACTATTAATAATAATATAATATGAGGTAGATAATAATATTAGGCAAATTTTCTAGGATGATATTATTACAACTCATTATATTAATTAGAAGGTTACAAATTATATAGAAGAAATATAGGAGTTTTTACTAAAATAAAAAATTTCACTTTCCCATTCACATAAAAATCATTCGTTCTTATAATATCCTTGAGCTTGTAAACAATTTAACATATTTTAACAAGTTACTAATAAAATGATATTGTCATTTGATTTATAAATATTTATTTTTTGTTTTTAAAAATATATTAAAAATAAGTAAAATATAAATATAAACCTTAATAAAGAAAATATAATATTAAAAATGTTCTAATGAATATTTGCAATAATGTTATTTATTAATAAAGTAACACTTTTTACAGTGAATGTTTGCACAGTAAATATTATAAAAAAATGTTTGAAATATATATTTATATATATATTTCCCCATAGAACTATTAAAAAATTTTGTTATTTATAACATTTATAAATATAATAAAATTGATCTTTTGATGTTTAATGATTTAATTTTATATTTAATATAAAAAATATATATATACATTGAATACACATATTGACATATATATTACAAATATAACTATTAATTTTTTTCTCATTAACCTAAAAAAAAAAAATAGTTCTGTACGCTTACTATAATTGTTAAACATTATTTATTAATTAAAAAAATTAAACTTATATGAAATTTAATACTAATTATAGAATGTGAAACAAAAATAAAAATAAGGTAAAATTTTTCTTTGTTTCAAAAAATACAAGCTGCACGTTAAATATATTTCGAATATTTAGAACATTTATGCAATGTTATATTAAATTTTGTATTCTTGAAGTGAAAACACCTATAAAATTTGTATATTTTAAAAAGGGAAATCCAAATGTGCGGTTACATAATTTTATATCTAATAAAAGTATTCGTGTATGTTTAAATTAATTATTCATATTCATCCAAATAAAAGTATCATATATAAATAATTTACATTTATTCTCGTAATATTTAACTTGTTTTTAAGTAAATACATATATCATAAATAATTAGTATTATTAAATGCATATATATTATATAAAAACAGACACATTAAAAAAGCATTATATAATAAATATTGGAAAAAATATATTCTAATTTTATTAAAATTTAAGAATATATATTAATTTTCATATTTCATATCAAAATATATAAGTATATATTAGTGATTTCATATATATTACATATTTCAATAATATTATTACAGTATGTAGTATCATTAAGAATACAATAAATTTTTTTAAACTCCGAAATAAATACTCTTTTGCAGAAAATAATTATGCTTAATAATGATGCTAACTATTCTTTTTGACGATAAACTATATTTTAGAGTATCTAGAAATGTTAGATTAATATTACATTACATATACTAGCAAAAGTTAAAACGTTATACAGTAATTTTTTGAAATAGAGAATTAAGACTAATAATTTCAAATGTGAGGAGACAAGTAATATATTTAAATTACGTAAATGTATTTCATTATAAATGTTTTAATTAAGTTTCTATCTTTTCTATATCCATCTGTATAGCACACTATATACAATAGTCATTTTTCAAAATATATATTCTGTATTCTTTGATAGATTTTGATGTAGGACTTATATTTTTGGTAATAATTTTATTCTCATTTATATCTATTAATCTATGTTTTAATTATTATTATATTGTTTGGAGTTATTTCTTATATTTTTTAATTTAATTAGTCTTGATATTTTGTGGAAATTTGTATTTTCTCTAATATATTCTAAGTGACGTTTATACTTTTTTTTCTTTCCTTTTTATTATCTCCTTATTCATCATTTGATGACGTCTTTTTTTTCAAAATTATATTTGTTTCTTAAAAATTTATTATGTATTGTACTAATAATATAATATATTTGTAATGCAAACAAGTATCTTTTTTTTTCCTGTGATTTATAGTTTTATTAAATAGGAACTAAAAATAAGGCTTAATAATATATTTTACTATTTTGAAAAAAGATTTACCACTTAAAAAGAAAATTGTGTTTACAAAAATGAAATAAAAGACAACAAAAAATATTAAAAAAAAATAATTTTATTAAAATTAAAAAATATATATTTGAAAATTTTTCTTTTCAATACTTATCTTTTTATTTTTTTTCTTGAAACAAACAATGATTTATAGAAATATAAGAATATCACTATATTTACTGCTACTCTATATAACTATTATATAACGCTATGATTATACGGTAGATAAAATAAGTAATGTATCAAAATAATTTAACAAATCAAAATTTTTTGCTTATTTCTAATTTGAATTTACATGGGTTGCTCAAATTTTTACGTAGAATATATAAATTTTAAATTAAATCTAATTTTTTAAGAGACCTATGTGTTTTTTATTTTATAGATTTTAAATATCATATAACCAGAATTACTGTTTTCATTTTAGACGCTGACTTTTGAAATAGATAATATTTTAAACCAATTTGATATTTACATTTTTATTTTATTTTATTATGCTTTTTGTACTGATGAATAAAAAATACATATATATTAATAAAAATATGTACTTATAATTTTTTAATACAGAATTTATTATTATATAATTAACAAGTCTATACAACTTATAAAATGAAGTAAAATACAAATAGAATAATTAATAGATTTAACCTAAACCTTATTATCTTTTTTTCCTTTTATTTAGTTCTATTTTTTTATAAGTATTTACTTGATAAATTTTTTCATTAAAAATAAATAAACGTTTATTTGTTATTAATAATAACAAATATTTGGTTTTTATTCTCTTTATTGTTTTATATGTAAGTGTATATAAAATTACGTACATAAAATAAAAGGGGAAAATGCTTTTTTTTTTTTTTTTTTTTCATTTACATGTTTGCAGCATCATAATAAAAATAACGAATAACACACAATCAATTTTTTCATTCCTTTTTATATTTAACTCTTTTTGTCTCTATGTTTGTAAAAATGGTTTTTTAAATATAAAACTTGTGTAAATTATGAATATAATTTTTTATTATCTGTAATAAAAATAAATATACATTGAAAAAAAAAATAATATCATATAAATAAATAAAATATTTCATATAAATTCATGGTAGAATTTTGTTATTCTAAATATCTTTTTTTTATTATTTTTCTAATTTTCATCTTATAAAATAAAAAATCATTCTTTGAAATCTTCGTAGAAACATATTTAAAATATATTCATTTTTATAAATTTTGTTTTCTAACGGCCTAAAAATTGATAAAATAAACATAAAATTTTTTATAAATAAGAATAATCTTATTAAATAAAAAAATAAGAAAAAAAGAGAAATAATTTATTATTCTTTTCTAGGCATTTTGAAATAAATGTTATAGCAAGTTACAACATATGATATATGATAAATAAAAGTAAAATAGCAGCACATATACAAAAATGAAAAATATTACGATATTACTTTTCACAATTATTTTATTATAAATGAATAGTAAAACACTTATTGTGAATATATTTTCTAATAAAATATATGATACACAAATTATAATAATAAATTTCATTTGATATATGAATTTATATTATTATTATTCTTCAGATACAAAATGATTTCATTAATAAATTTTATTAAACCCTTTAGAAAATTACTAAATATTTTTTTCTTTTATCGTTAACTTATGATAATAATCAATTTATAGTATGAAATATCTGATTTTTTGTTTATATTTATATATACAATACAAAATTATATATTATACATAGTCAAATGTAAAATGAACTTAAAATGTTAATAATTATATGTAATAGAATGGAGAGAATTAAGGGATTATTTTATAGTTATTCAATGTAATTTATTCAGAGAACAATAAATTTATAATTAAAACTAATTTTTTAAAAAGTTATATTTTTACTTTAACAAAAAAATACTTATTCTCAGATATAATATTTACATTTTAGTTAAGTTCCTCCTTCATTTACTAATATTCTAATTTCAGCAATAATCATGATGTTTTGTTTCTTGACAAATATATATATTATTATAAAATACAGTAAAAATTAATCCAAATAATTTGAATGGTGTTATTTTAACATTAGAAACAGAGGATAATTAATAAGAGCGAAAAAACTATACTTTTGAAAGAAATAGCATCTATATATTTATAATATATTAAAAAATCACAGTAGATTCCTAAATAGATATTCCAATATAATGTACAATTTATATAAATATATATTAAATTTAACTTAATATTCTGCAACATATATATACACAACTACATAATCCCAATATGAATAATAAATAATTGGAAAAATATTTTTTTGTATAAATTTTTTTTAATTACAATAAAGTAATATATTTTTCCAAATTATTATATTAATAATTAAAGACTTTTATTTTATATTATACAGAATGTACTTTATTCTTAAAATATTAAGTAAAAATTAATTAAGACATTCTTCTAAGGAATTTCTTTTTACATTTTATGCACGACAAAAGGAATATACTATATATAAATGTACTATGGAACATTACTTTTATTTGTATATGTATTAACATGATATAGATATAATTTATTTTATTTAATTCATATATTCTTTTATACAATGGCATCTGGAGTTACAGTAGAAAACGTAAAACTTATATTTATATTATTATATATAATATTGTATTCAAGATCTCTTTGTTATAGAAATAGATAAATATATATTTCATCTAAGCGGGATTTTCCTTATTTAAATATTATTATTAAATTTTTTCATTTTTAGGATAATTGCGTGGAATTATTTCTTAGATACAAAGATGATTTTGATAAGACTATTCAAGATTTTAATGATAGAACTACTGAACTAAATCCTGGAAGTAAATGTGCTACAATACTTAAGCATGATAATGACTTTACAGAACCTTGCCAAGAAATTGGCGCGTATTTAATGAAAATACAGAAGGATTATTTTTCTGAAAGAATAAGACGTTGTAAATACTTGAATTACTGGATAAATAATAAAGAAAAATATAATAAGTTATCTAGTTGGTTTAATGGATATAATGAATTTTCTTCCAAACTTGGTCATATATGTGAGCAATATATAAAACAAATTGATAAAACAACTTTAACAAAATTTAATGAACTTTATGACTTATATGAAAAGTTTAACAATTTTATTAAAAATGTTGCAACTCAAAGTGTTAATTGTCAAAGTGCTCAAGGATGTTATGACTTATATATTAGATATTATATTGAGTGTGAAGAAAGTAATAGTAATGAATTTTGTGAGGAGTTGAACAATTTTAGGGAAGCATATAATAAACAAATGATAAATGTAACTGCTTGTCCTAATGTACCAAGAATTTTAGAACCTAAAAAGAATTATGTATTTTTTGCCAGTTTAACAACTCTTACAGTATTAATAGCAACTTTCACTTTATTCCTATTATATAAGGTTAATAAAAATTATAATAATTATTATGAATATTGTACAATAATTAGTATAATTCATTTTTACAAACAAAAAAATAATAAAATGAAATAACACATTTTAGTATATATATATACATATTCTTTTACTTCCATATAGTTTACTCCAATAAAATCATGGTTATATAGTCGTTTACAAAGGAAAAAAATAATTCAACTTATTGAAGTAGAAGAAAAAAAAAGAGAATCCTTAGTAAACACATGTGAAGAAGTAAGTAGAAATTATGAAGAAAGTTTTCATAATGTATGTTATCAACCTCAAGGAGTAGTTTAATACAAATATTACTGTATATATTATATGCATTAAAAAATCAAATATTTAGTGACATAAATGCTGCATATAAGTGGGTTATTCATTAATAACTAAGACACACTAAATATAAGGAAACGAATAAGTGTGTATAAATATTACAAAAATGACGATATAAAAATTATAAAAAGAAAAGGATAATATAAATGATATACTACTGTAAGAATCAGTAACACAAAAATAAAGTTATACATTTGATGTTGCTTAAAATGCAAAACAAATAATTTTAAAACTTAAATAAATAACACAACACTATTCAGAAATCTTTGATTTGATTGCACAATAATATAAAGTAAAATTAGTTAAGTATTAAAAAAGAAAGAAAAAAAAAAGTACAAAAATAAATATGAAACAGCACACTCATAACATTATTATATAAAACGAAAAGAATAAACTTAAAATAAAAATATTATTCAATAAATAAAAAATAAATGTATTTTATTTATAACTAACTCTATTTTAAATTTTTATCATTCCTTGTTTCCTTAAAATTATACAGAAATAAATTTTTAAAAAATTATACAAAACTTTTAACTTTGTTGTCTTCAAATAATATATACCATACGTCACACGGTAGTAAATATAAAGATAAATGATCATAAGGGGATTAATTCTGTTGTTGATTAAATTTAAATTGTAACAATGATATTTATTATTTAATAATTCATGAATACGTTTTTCTAGAGCTCTGTACTTAATTTGTTTTTTTTTCCATTAATACACTTTTATATTTTGATATCCAAGAGGAGTAAACAAATCGATATACGATAAATAAAAAATAAACATAACATTTCTTTATAATTGTAATACTTTCACAAAAATATATTATTATATTAACAAATGCTATTTATATTTCCACATTTTATTATTATTTACATTAAACAAAGGAAAAATGCAGGAAATATTTGCTAAATATATTAGAAAGTAACACTATAATATAAAAGGATCAGAAAAAATTAAGGGTAATTTTTTTCTTCAAATTTCTTCATGGAATCCATTTTTATAATGTCCACTGAATCTATTATATATACATTTTAAAATAAATTAAATGTTTTAAAATTGGAATCCCGTTATTCATTATGGAATATTTTCATATTCTGTTATAATTATTCAATTAGAATTTTCAGAATACTTATACGTCTAAATTATTTCATATAACTATGTATGACCTAGGATTTCAATATATACCTGAATTTTAATTATTAATTTAGATATGCGAATGATTAGATTATACATAATACCACATTCATAATAATAAAACAAAAAAATATGTAATAATGAAATTATACATTATTATTGATATATCGACATATTCATATAAAAAATATATACATAAATATTTAGATGATAATTAGGTATTCGATTTTATTTTTAATGTCTATATATTTATAGTAATCATAGATTTAATACGGAAATAATTACCCATATTATTCTTTGTAATTCATATTAATATAAAGACATCATTTAAGTTTTTTTATTTTTTAATAATTTTTTTTTTTTTGTTTTAATTATCTATTAAACTACATATATATAGCGAATTTTATGAGATACAGTAAAAGAAAATTATAAAATTAATAAAGCAATACTTCGTTAATGATTTATTTATGTAATAGCAATTAAATATATTTTTAACATAACTAATTTATAAGAAACATTTTCTTATTTCACATAATAATTCTACATATATTATTAATAATTTAATTATTATAAAAAAAACATTTTCACTAATAAGAAAATTATTTTTATTTATATTTTAAAGAAATATTATTGGAATAGAAAAACAATTTTTGCATATTAAAAAAATAATTTAATAGTTCAAATTGTATTCCTTTTAACCTTTTTTTTATTATGTATGTAAATAAAAAAATATTAAAATTTTACAAAATTTCGAAATTTATTCTTTTTCTTTTTAAAAAAGAATTAATTGTATATTAAACAACACACATAAGTTAACAAAATAGATAAAATAAATTGCATCTAAAGTAAAATTAAAATATTTACCATAAGACCTAATCTCAGAAATCTATTTAGAAAGGATACGCTTATATGTATAACAATTCATATTTAGACCATTCAAAAAAATAAAAAAAATGTTAAGAAAAGATTTATAAACAATTGTGTTTTATAATGTATTTATCTTAAAGCTTATGCGTAGAATAAACTTAAAGTTTGTTTTTATTTTAAAATATATATATATATATCCATGCAACTAAATAATATTGAATCCTTTTCATCATGTAATAAACAAGACAATCTTATTTTTAATAACAAACAAATAATATGTTCTTCTATTTACACAACAAATAATCATTTAATTCTAGAAACAGATAAAGCAAAAATAGTTAAGGCTATTTTTACAGTGACCACTAAAAAGTGAAAAAAGAAATCAACCAAAATTATATTAATATTACTTATATATATTTATATTTACCCATATATATTTTTCAAAAAAATCTTAATAAATAAACAAATAGGTTTTTGGACAATAACATCAAATCAAGGTCAAAAGATAAGTTAAAATTCAATGTAAAAAACATTATAACATTTAAAATAACAAAAAAAAAAAAAAGAATATTTATACTTTTGCTTATTAACAAATCCAGATATGCATATTTGATTTTATAAATTATAATTTTATTTAGATATGTTATTTGTATATATTTCTTATGGAATTATATATTATAACTGTTATGAAAGATTTTACTAATAGAAGGATACGCCGTATTGTGTATTTCACATTTCTTATTTATTATCTTTATATACTTTGCAATTATCCTGAAGAGATAAATAAAGGATAGTATAACTATAAATGTAAATATGTAATATCCTACAAATGCTCGATTATACCAAAACACAGAAATATTACCTAGTGTTTTGTCTGGGTTTAAAAAACATAGTAGTATTCCACTTATTGCATGGAAGCTCAATAAAATACAAATAAGAACTGCTTTTTGTTTTGTAACATCTCTTAAAAACTTAAAATCTGCAATAGTAGAATTCCTAAGTGTATTTCTATAGTATATTTTGTCGAATTTTTTTTTTCCTAATTTTGAATTTCTTCCGTAGTGCACAGAATTTTTAATTCTCCCACCATGTTCATAACCTCCTGCATTAAATAATGAACATTCATTTTGCTTTTTATTTATGCCTTTGTTTACTTTTATACTATTATATGTATTCAATTTTTGGTATTCCCTGATAGTTGGTATATCACCTTTTATATGTACAATATCTGAACATTTTTCCTTCTTATGCTTTCCTAGTAATCGATATGATCTTGTAACTTTTTTTATATCAGCAAAGTACTTTTTATACAAATATTCATTATCGATACTCTAAAAAAATAAATATACATGGTTTAAAAAATATATAAATTTTTTCTAACAAAGTAATAATAATAATATGACGCAAAAAATATGAATAACACAAATATCATTAAATAATATTATCTTACCATATCATTATCAAAATGACATATCCAAATTAAAAAGATAAACATAAAAATTTTAAATAAAAAGTTTAATTTAATTTTTCGTTCCATGATATATATTAGTAAAAATTAAATATATGCAATAAGAAAAAATTTATCAATCTTATAATATACTCCTAATGATAAATGATATTTTATTTTATTTTTATTTTTTCATTTTTTCGTAAGAACTTAGTAAAATGTATATGACATTTCATTTTAAAACGTAATCAAGAAAAAATAACTTTAAAAATATATTATATAATTTTTATCTTAATATTATTTATAATAAATTAACATTAACAAAAATATTATAATTTATATTCATTCACAAATACTAATGATATATAATTCAATATATTTAAAAAATTAAATAAATTTATTTCCAATAAATTTAATAATTATAAAAAAATATATGATTTTTTAACATTACTATATACTGTTTTGACATAGAGTATAGAATTCAGATAATGCAGATAAAACATTTGTTTATATATTAAGAGAATAATTAACATTTTTATTGATTTTTTTCTATTAATAATTTTAATTTTGGAAAAAATATTTCTTTTTAGAAAAGTGATATTTTGGAAATAATATATTTATAATAATAAATGCAGGAAAATATATATTATACAAAATACTGCATTTTATTTTTTATAGTTCTTGCATTAGTAGTACATAACATATTAACACCTTTATATACAATGATATATTTAAAAATAAAAAATATAAATACTAACTAATGCACGAAACTCTATATTATTTAAAGATAAATAATGAGGGATCTTTTATACATTTAATATAATTTTTTAAAGTCATATTTTTTTATTATTTAATATTTATATCATTATTTACGAATGAAAATTTTGTAAAGCTATAGACTTAAATATTTTTTCTTTTTTTCCTAATGTACATGTTTAGAAATAATTTAATAAGAAGCAAAAAAGAAAAAAATATATAAAATATATAAATGATGAAGTAATTACTATATGTAATGTATTAATATAATTATAAACTTGGATGAATATTATGTTCTTTTTATTAAACCAAATGTAAATATGAATATATATTTTTGTTATTGAGCTTTTTTATAATAAATATTTAGGTACTTTTTTTTAAATATAATTAAATTAACAATGATCCATAGTAATAAAATAATCAATCATACCTTTAATTTATTGATAAGTTTGTAAAATACACTAGCTTGGTAAATTGTTGCGCAAAATTATTAAATATTAAAATTATATTAATATATCTTGTTATTTCTTGCAAATATTTTAAATAATAATTGAAAATACCTTTTTGTACTAATACATAATATTAACTGAAAAAAACATTATTTCATAAATTATAACTTTATTAAACATTAACAAAAAAATAAAAATTATATTAAAATTTATTTAGTAATATTTCAACGATATTATTCAGAACAATCAATATATTTTAGTGTTATATTCTGCACATCTTAAATATATACATATTAAAAAAAATTATACACGTGCTATTTAATTTACTAAACAGTACCTTATAATATCTATGTAAATGTGATAACTGAAACATGTTTTAATATTATATTATAATTTTCATTTGAACCGATAAAGAACAAAATTTAATAAATTTAATCTAATAATGAGAATTACTACCATTACATTCTTATGTTAAACATATATATTACCTTTATTTAATTAATTTCTTGCTGAAAAAAAAAATAATTTTGAAGTAGAAAAATTAAAACTCAACTAAAAATATAATATTTTATAAGTAAGAATTATCTCAAAAATAAAATAATATATTTTTTCCAGTTTTATCTAAAAAATGAGTGTTATAAATATAATTGGATTATTATCTCTATATAAAGTATATTATGTGTGTCTTTAATAACATATTAACCCTTTATTAAATAAAAATGCATATATGGAAAATAAGATATATATATATATATATATAAATACCTGCAGAATATTGTATGCTCGTAGAAAAAACTTATACTGTTTTGTACTAATAATTCTAATATATCTTTTTACAGATATATATACATATTAAAATTTTACTATAATAAGTAAAAAAAAAAAAAGTAATTTACATATATTATCTATTAATATATTATTATATTTAATTTATCAATATAATATCTTAATAATGTAAAAAATAAAAATATATATATATTTTTAATTTATTTATATATTATAAATAAAATATATATTTAATTAGTTTGTACAGAATTTGGTTAACACCACCGTTAAGTACATTTATAAATAATTTTAAGTTTTCATTTTAATAGTAATTATAAGGAAGCAATAACCTGGTAAATAAATGTAAATAATCTGTACTTAATAACTATATTCTTTTATCGTACATCTCTCACTTTAAATTTATGACAAGCGAAATAAACTAAAAGTGAATTTAATTTGCTTTTACAATAAAAATATTTTATAAGATGTTTCTCACAAAACATATTTTATAGAATGAAATTTAAGTTTTTTAGTAAAAATACCTATAAAAATCCATAAATCTAAATACATTCACCTTCTTTCACTAAATTCAAAACATTACATATGTATTACTAATTTAAAGTAAATAATACATATTCCTAATAACATGAAAGAATAACTATTTTAGACTAGAACAATATATAAAGTAGAAATAAACAATCTTTAACTAAAACATAAATTAACACAAGTACTTAATAAAAATATTTTAAATTTTATGTTATATATTAATTTTATTTCACACATATAGTTTTTCTATAAAAATCTAATTAAATATAAAATATATATGTATATGATGACAAAGATATTTAGCTAAACTTGGAAGATATTTTATAATACTCATGAGAAAATATTAAAACGTTCAAATTCACTGAAAAGCTAAGAACATAATCTATACTTGGGCACTAAGGAGTTCGTGTGGGGTTAGGTGTATTTAAAATATTTAAGCAATTATGAATGTATTTGATAAGCTCATAACTATAGATATCTCGTGTGTTATCTTATATTTATGACTTAATTACAAGAAGAAACATAGATCTTTCTATGCGTTTTATTTCTTCCTTAATTTAATTTTTTCAAATTTTTTAACTTTTTTATGATAGTAAATAACCCCTGTTATAAGTGTGACACCTAATATAATGAAGGGTATGAAATATATTAGAAAACCAAATAAATTGCACGATACATGGATTTCCGTTACCCACTTATCTTTCTTCCATACTGACGCTTCGAAAAACGGTTTTAATATTTCAGACCAATACCTCCCTAAAAGTATATTCAATTTTGGTCCTAACGTTTTCCAAAGATTTGGGGCGAAGGCATTCAATACCTCACGCAATCCTCCTAAAAATCCTGTACCACCAGAATAGTCTAATATTAGTGATAATAATAATAAGAAAAGGAGTAATAAAGGTAGGAGTAGTCGTATTCCGTATTTTTTAAGTACTATTCTCTTATATAATTTATCACTAATTGTCCTATTACTTTTAAGAAAATTCTCATAATCAAGTTCTTTGAATATTTTTTTTTCCAGACGGGAATATTTTTTTGTTTCAAAAATACAAGATTTACTTTTTTTATTTAGTTTATGACTTTCCTCATTATTTAAAGAACATCCATTTGATTTGCTCTTTTTTGATATGTCTCTCTTCACATTATTACATATATTTGTTTTTTCGTTCTCTACATTATATGGTATCACTTCTCTTAATCCTAAAATACATGAATTTATGTTCTTTCTATATTTTGATAGTAATCGATAAATTCTTGTGTCTAATTTTTTAACACCATTGTATTTTTCATCTAAATATTTTTTAAAGGTACTCTAAAATAACAAAGCAAATATTAGTAATTTAAAAAATAAAAAATTTCTTGCCAAAAAAAATTACGAATAAAATTAAAACAATAACAATCTGAATAATGTAAATATTCATAAATATTATTATAATACCAGTTCACTTGTGAAGTTTCCTATCCAAGATAAAAAAATAAACATCGCAAGATTAATTAAAAACAATAATTTCTTCCTTTCATCCATTATATAGATATTTAATATTGAAATATATTAAATAAAAAGTTAACAATAGTATAATATTTTTTTAAAGATGGAGGATAGTATAATTATTTATTAATTTAAATTTTATTTATCCTTTTTTTTTTTTTTTCGTAAAAAATAAAATGTATGTAACTGTAATATATTGTACAATATAGACAAAGAAATAGAACATTAAAAAAACATTAAAGTATTTTTATATTATATTTTCACTAAAATCTCATTTTTTATCAAAATGAAAAATCTAAATTTATCCTTAATATTAAATAGACATAATTTAATGTAGTAGTGTAAATAAATTATTTTTGTTATTAATTCTCTTTAAATAATATAATAAAACAAAACTAAAGATTACTTATTTTTTCCAAGTACTCTTTATGCAGAATATAGAATCTATAGAATATATAGAATATAGATAAATGGCTGTTTTCTATATTCAAAAAATAATAAATAAGATTAAGTTTGTTTTTCCGTTATAATTTATAATTTTATAAATAATACTTTTTGAAGAAGCAGGTTATTATTTTTAATTAATGATAATCATCATGACAACATAATAATAGTAATAATAAATTAAGAAATTAGTATTTTATTCAATTTCTCATTATACATTAATAATAACACTTTCATTCTCTATTAGTTTATTATATATTAAAGAAATTGTATTTATATCATACTATCAAATCTATAAATAATATATACTTTGAAGATGAATTATATATTTTTTTTTTTTATATAAAGATATTATAAAATTACACTTTTAATTAAATTTAATTCATATAATTATTTATAAATTTAACGTTTCTAAATACTTCTAATAAACTACTTAATCTATTTTGTTAAATGTACATATTTAGGTGTATTATTAATAAAAAATAATAAAAAAAAAAAAAAAAAATATTTCTAGTATTAAATGTACCATTATCATAACAAGCCTAGTTCATTAATTATTTAGGTATGTATTAAAAAATAAAAATTCATATACTTTTTTATTATCAGTTTATTATATCAAAGTTATTCAAGTAACTTTTATAAAACGGAATTTAATGAACAATAATATAATTGTAATTATATGATATTAAATATACTTACGTTTCATTTTATGCAAGAGTATTGTATTGCACAATATTAATAATCTAAAATATACAGTTATTATGGAAATCAAATTTATATTAATAAATGTAGACTGTTATTCACATCTAAACATAATCAGTTCCCTTAATATATAACGATAATTTTTATTATTTATAGTATATTAACCTAATATTCATAAATACTAAACATTTTTCTTAAAAAATTTTTTACAGTAAAATACAATATTATAACCTCGATAAAATAAATTTTTAAATATGAAAACAAGAAAAAAGAAAAAATACCTCAAAAAAATGTAAATATATTAAAAGTGATATTACAAATGTACGAAAAGACTTAAAAAAAATATATAAAAACTCGATATGCACAAAAAATAAAACAAATAATTTTTACAGATATATATTATTATTTTTACATATAATTGCAACGATTTTCCAAAAAGAAATATATGATGGTAAATATATTTATTAACATATATTAATAGTCATTTTATTTTTTTTAAATATATTAGTATATCCTTATATATATATCTTTTCTCTATTTCTGCTTTATATTATTATTCCTAAATAATACGTTATGTTTCTGTATCCATTTGGATTTATTTAAAGCCATAATTTTCATGTACTATTAGTATTAAATGTTATTCATTTTTTTTTCCAGTTTTTCTTACATGCATATCTAGTTACATAAAAAATTATTTTTATAATAATCCAAAGAAATAAAAACATTATTAACAACTATTAAGCAGTACTTATATACGTAGACACTAATACATTTAATCGTACATTCAATTTACATGGGATAATATAGCTAAAAAAAATTTTTACTATACTTTTGTTTAATTCAAAGAAAAATGATAATATTGTACATTATAATGCTTGAAAAATAATAACATGAAAAAAAAAAAATATATGCATGAGTTGATGTTTTGAACTTATATCTATAATTATGACTTTTATTTTTGTAAATACTTTAGGACATAATTTATTATAAGTTTTTTTCATGAAATGTATACTATTAGAAAAATCTAAAAAAAATTATTATATACTTAAATAACTTATGTATAATTAATATTCTGAACAAATTATTATAAGATTTTTATTTAGAACAATACATTATATAATATCGTTAATAAAGAATAAAATCATGTAAAAGCCAGTATTGTATAAATTATTATTATACTTACTTATTTTTATTTCTAATAGTACGCGTACATATATATATATATTTTAATTTTTTCTATACATATTCAAAAATACTTACACGAAACTCCAAAAAATAATATATATTTTCTTTTTTATATAAGTACTAGAATTTATGTGAATAGATTTTTACCAAAAAATTAAACTGCATTTTATTTAAAAGTAGTACCATAATATAAATTAAAGGTATTTTAAATATGAATTTATTATTCTTTATCTGAATTCAAAAATATTATTAAATCCTTAAATTCATGAATTTGCATATATTGGACATTCATAAATTTAGAACTTTTTATTGTGTAAAAAATAGGTTGGAAGCATATTACTGATGAAATATTATAAATATAATTTTAAGAATTTTATTATATTTATATTAACGGACAAGAAAATAAGTAGATATGATATGCCATTTACGGATCTATACTTATAATGAAATAAAACTAATGTAATAAAATTTGTGCTTTAATTAGTTATCTTTTAACAAATTCCAAAAAATATGAGATACAATTTTTAAAAAACATATATAGTAAATTATACATGTATAAAATTAAAAATAAATGCATTTTTTAGTAACATAAAAATAACTATTGAAATATGTAGCAGGAAATGTTCAATTTTATAGATTATAAAAACAACGTTATTGTATTATTCTAAAAGCTCCATCAATCATGCACACTAAAAGGTACAATGAATTAAGTTAAATTAGAAATGAAAAATTTAATTAAAAGATAGATTAAAAATGTGAATTATATGATGAACGAGATTAATTAGTGATATTTTCTTAAATTGAAAAAAAACATATATTTTTTAATTATAAAATCATTTAACCATTTTCGATGAAGGGTAACGTGGGAAACATATCATTTTTTATTGGAACTAAAAGTTTTGTCTTATTCAAGAAATAAATACATATATTTTGCTTTATTTAATGACAATATTTTAACCCACTTACTAAAGAATTTAATCTGAGATATGTTAAATTAAATTCATGGGAAATTTATAATATCTGACAATTATTAAAACGAAAATTATTTCAATAAATGATCCATAAATATTTGATTAATTTTAATTCATCCGTTTAATCCTTTAATAATAAAAACAAACAAATAATATATATATATTATTCATTTAACGACTATTAGTAACATACATATTTTAGTAATTTTTATAAAATTGAGTTACTGTCTCATTAATAATAATAGTAAAATTATATATTTTTTTAATTTTTTATTTTATTGAAACGATTCAGTATCTCCAAGTTAGTAAGAACATATAAGTAGCCAATAATTATAAAGTTATGTTTTTTATGATATAAATTAAATTCATATTTATACAACAAAAAAAAAATAAAAGTAACTATAATTATTCTTTCAATAAATATGTTTTATTCCATGTTTCTAATGAAATACCCTTTATATAATAAATATTAATTATTCTTCTTAGTAATATATACATATATATATATATATGCATATATGTATAAATGTATCAAACAACATAAGATCCCTTTCATAATATATAAAAAAATACATATTTCTCTATTTAAAATCTACAATGTGTTTTCATAAAAACCTAAATAATTAATAATTTCAGACTAGAATGAGATGCAAAATAATAAGAAGAATTACTTTGCAGGAATATAAATTATCACAATTCAAAATAATTATATGAATTGTGGTATCATTTATTAATTTTAATGAACAAACATATTTTTATATAAATGTATTTTAATATACAATTGTTTATATTGAGTTAAATTAATAATTTAAAATACCTGTTCGAAAACATTAAAAAATTCAAATACACAAGAACATAAAAAATATAACTATTTATATTTTTATATCGAAGAAATCAGATATACACACCTGTTTATAATACGTTTGATATTACATGCATGTTTATTAAGTAAATAACTAATAATATCATAGTTTTTCATATTAAAAGTTTCTCTAGATAAAGATATATATTCCCTATTATCTATTTTACTCAGACATTAACTTAATTTTTTCATATTTTTCATTATTCCTTAAAATCTTATAAATTGCTATTATAAGTATAACAGATAATATAATCATGAGAAAGCTAAAGAATACTATTACAGAATATTTGTCTGTATATTCTGTCAACTTACATGTAACTTCATAAAAAAAATTACCTAATGTATTACTTTTAATTGTACCCCATTTAACTTTCAAAAATGTTAATCCTGGTGATATTGGGATTCCTATTCCCAGGAATAAAAAAATAAAAAATAGAGTAAATCCAAAACCGTAATTCCTAAATTTTATTTTCTTTAAATCTATATCACAAATTCTTCTCTTTTTTTCAACAATGTCATCAAAATCTTTTTTCTTTATCCATTTTTTTTGAAAATGAAAATGTTTTCCATCAAACATTCCACTATTATAATCTATAATTTCCGTGTAGTATTGCTGCTTATTTAGTAAATTTCCGTTTGATTGTTTGTTTTTACCTTTGGTCAATTTTTCATTATTACATATCTTTATTTTCTTGCATTTCATATTATTTAATATATCTTCTGTTAAACCTAATGTATTTGAATCCTGATCCTTTTTATATTTTGCTAGTAGTCGATAATGTATTGCTTCTGATGTACTATCGAGATTCCATTTCACATTCAGTGATTTGTTAAACATGATCTAAAAAAAAAGAGAAGAGTAAATATTTGTCACATATTAGAATACAGAATGAAATGATAAAAAACATCATTAATTAATATATAAAACTAAGAATATAAATAATAAAATTGTCTTTATATGGAATAATCATAGTACATCACTGCTAAAATGATATATCGGAGCTAAAATAATAAACGCAAAAAATTGAATGCATAATTTCAGCTTAATTATTTGCTCCATGTTATAGACCATTAATATTGTGATATGTTCAGATAGAAATAAAATAATATTATTATAATATAATTCAAATTAACAAAAATACTACATTTGTTTAAAATATTTATTTTTATTATTGCTTCTTAAACACTTAATATAATGCAAAAAACTAAGTGGAGTTTTACATCTACAAAAAAAAATTAAAACTTTATATGTATATTACAATATTTTTAACTTAATATTTTCAAAAAAAAGCAAAGTTTATTTAAAAAAAAATATAATATATTCATAAATATTCAAAATATATAATTTTATTGATTAAAGTAATGCATTGATAAAATAATTTTTTTTATTAAACTTTTTCATAATATAAAAATGAAAAAAAATGTTTTTTAAATATTTAGAAATATTGAGCTTATATAGAATACATAGAAGGTATATAATATATATATAATACATTTCCCTACATGTTGCAAAAATAATTACTAATTTTACGGATTTTACGATATTAATAACCCTAATTTTATTAACATTTTTTTTTAAAAGAAAATTTGATTATTCTTAAAAATATTATTCATATAAATAAAAAAATTGTTTTAATAATACATAAAAAAAAACATTATATATTACGTCAATTATAACGCATAATTTAGTTTCATCTGAAGCACATATAGTACTTTATACGCTATAATATAATTAAATAGGTATAATTAATTTTATATTATATAATCCATGAAAAAATGTATAGTTTAGTGGAAAATAAAGACTAATTTTTTATTTTTGCTAAAAAATTTTTCACAACAACTTTTCTTGATTATTTTTAACTTATATCAATACATTTAAATGAAATGCTTCTAAATTCTTAATTTTTTTTTTTTTGACTAAATATATATACTTAAAAGAACTATAATAAAGAAAAAAAAATAATTATTACATAATATACGTTATTATGCACATAATTTAGTTTTAGTAAAGTATTTGCCTAATTCTTTCTTTAATATAAATATATATAGCATTCGTTATGAATTTATTTTATGGTATATATTAAATTAATATTTATAAAATTAAATTAAATCAACAACTACGTAACTGCTCTAATAATATAATAAATATAGGTATCATTTAATTTATTTCTGACATATTTTATTACTCAGAATTAATAACCTTGTACATATATTATTACTAAAAATTAAAATTATACAAATATATCTTAAAATTTTTTATCAGTATTATGATACACAAAATAAAACCGTCTTTAGAAATATACGTATATAATAAAGAAAAGAATATAATTACATGAAGTATTATAACTTTTAATACTAACAAAAAAAAATATATATATATATTAATGTAAAATTATAAAAATAACAATTTTAGCACTTAATGTAGCATTAAAAAAATACCACTAAAACTTTACTCAAATCGAATAATGTACAATATAACATAATATTATCAAGTAAAAAGATATTTTAATATATAAAATATAAAATATTAAATAATAATATACAGAAAATTCTTTTATATATAGATACTTTTTATTAGAGTGTTATAGAGTTTAGAATAAATTATTTATAGCTTAATCATAAGCAAATATATAACTCTTAAAATTATTTGTAAATTATAATACGTCTTAAACTAAAATAGCTGAAATAAAGGTTATGTTTTACTAAATATATCTTCACAACAAGAAATATGCATATACGAATATTTTTATTCATCACTCTTATTTACCTAAGTAATTGGGAATAATTATAAAAATATTATATATTAAATATATTATTTTAATAATATAATAATAAATTAATAATAATTTTCCTAATAAAAATACTCCTATAAAAAATATTTAAAAAAAAAAAAAAAGTTTTAGTTCTATAATATATATATTTATTATTTTTCAGCTATTTATATATATTTTTTGTCTTATAATTATAGTAATATAGTTTTATTATACAACTTTGTATTTAAATTAATTTTTTTTATAGTTATTCATATTATTCACTTTTTGATTAAATCATTTCTCTTGATATATTTGTCATTTTTTATTACTTATACATTGTTAATATACTAATGCTATTTTATATATTTGATATGATCATGTATATTTTAAACTTTAATAATATGGTATTATATTCAAAAATAATAGCACTATTGTTATTTTACGCACTCATATATATAGAAAAATAGTTTCATTATTCTGTACAAGAGATTCTACTCTATTATGTAAGCTAACATATATTTTATTCTTGAAATTCTTATAATTAGGTTTTTACTATATAAACATTAAATTTATAAATACATCCCTTAAATATATAGTATATATATTATTAATGTATATTTATATTTTAATGATACATTATATATTTTTAGTAGAAAATATAAATACATATATGTATGATATAAAGGTATATTTACAACACAACATACTTAAACGTTTTGATTTAATGTGAGCTATCTTAATTTTTAACAGATCATCTTTATATTTCATGTAAACAAAATATTTTGATAAATTTCAGCAAATTATGTGCATTAGTTAATTATGTAACATTATAATAAGAATAAACTTTTTTATCAATAAAAATATTCCAATTTTATTCGTCTACGATGACCAATAAAATATTTTTGAGTTCATTGTTTTATTTCTACATAAAAAGTTTTTACAGTATGAAAATATAGAGAATATATTCTATATATAAAATTTATTAATAAAAATATACATAATAAAAATTAATATAAATTTAATATTTTTGATATCCAAGCTTTTTTTATGGTCGTTTAGAGCAAATGAAGCACTTAATTTTTCATATATGTATAAAAGTTTTTTTTATATACTCTAATTTATCTTTATAAAATACTTCTAAAATTAAACTTTATATTTTATATTGTATAATTTACAATATATATAATTACTTTTTTGTATAATTTATAATTTACTCTTGGTATATTAGATATTATCTCTTTTATAGTATGGAATATTCTTATGTTATAATAATAATTAACACCTTACTAACCTATTCAATAAATTCGTCATATGATTCATTTTACTGCTTTAAATAAAGACTTTTATAAAACTATTATATATAAGAAAATATTTATCTTTAATAATCACATTAACTGAAAATCTTTTATTACTTTCTTAATTGTATAATGGGATATAGGTAAATTAGTAGGCAACAAGCATCAAAATTTTTAATTTAACGTCCTCCAATTATTTTCCTATTTAAAATTTTATACATATTTCAATTAATCATCTTCTTTATAGAGATAGTTTATCAACCAAGTATATTCTGCAGTGCATCCAAATAATATAAAGTACTATTTCCATTACTATTTTTAAATATTCTAAATTATGTTTGTTATATATTTTTTTTTGTTTTTTTAATAGAAATATCTACGTAAAAACAATTTTTATAAAATTAATATTCGTAGTAATAACTCATTTAATGTAAATTTTGTCTTTAGTAAATTAATTTCAAGCAGGGTGATAGGCTACATTTACTTCTCTTCTCCTTAAATTTGATAAAACATGTGTAGATATGTATTCTGTTAATTCCTGTTTATAACTATCATCTAGACTACGTTTAATTAATTTTTTCCTTATTAATTTTGTATTTATCCAGGATACAATTGGAGTAAACTATTTTAAAAACGATGCGTACAAGAAGTTTATATTATAATTATTAAACAAATATTTATTATTTTTTCTTTATTAAAGATAAATATATATTAGTAAATTAGAATACTTATATTTATATTCTTTATTTCTATTTACCTTATATAAAATAAAGCTAATAAATAAAATTCCTGCAAGAGGAAAAGCAACCAACATTAAAATTTGAGATATACTATAAGTAGATTGACCAGTTGTAGGTGTCGTTCCATTAGGAAAATGATCATCTAATTCATTCAAACCAATAGATTCAGAATGATATTCTTTTATTTTATACTTTAAAGTAAGTAGCTTTTTGCTAAAACATTTAGGAACATGTTTCATAAGTACTTCACAGTATGCCTTAGAACTGGATGAATTACAGGTTTCATACACTTCATTGTATGTATTGATAGCTTGATCAAGGTATTCTTTAGATGCTCTATCACACATATTACCATTAATCTGAAGAGTTTCCTCAATAGTGTCGTGATATTTACAATATTCATACACAATCTTCATTTTATTAAACTCCTCCTTACTAATACTTCCAAAAAAATCACACTTGCACTTATCCCTTCCAGCAATTCTTTTTGAACAAGTATCAAATGTTGTAATAATATCTGAAAATGAACCATCATTTGATAATATATTAAATAATTTATTACCTATCCAGTAGTACAAGCTATAACATTGTTCATTACACTTAGGACCATTATTAGAAAAAGATATGAAACATAAAGCATGTAGAATCTTATCTTCAACACTCTTAATATCATTGTAACTATTTAATTGAGATTTAATTGTTTTAATTTTATCTTCTTCACCGTAACAATGATTATCCCCTGATGATTCAAAATCTTCATAATTTTTCGAAGATAATAAATCTAAGTAACTTTTCTTAGCATTAAAATAAAAAAAAAAAATTACAAATAATGGGAAAATATTATTACTCAGAATAATTTTATTAATATATTTATTTAGAAAAACAAATATTATTCAATGAATATTAAATATAATGTATTATTAAAAAGTATATAAACCTCTAGCATAGATGTCATTTTTAAAGATGGGTTAATTCCTGGCATATTACAAATAAAAGAAAAAACATTTTTTTAAAATAATTTTTTATATATATATCATATTAGAAATTAGTATTTTTCTTATGTTATATTAAATATTTAAAAAAGTATATAGTAATTATATTCTTATAATTTTTTTTCAATTTTTTTTTGAGATATAAACTACAATAATATAATTATTTTCATGTAAAAGTAACATTTATAAATATGATATAGCATGTATAAGATATATACAACAAACGAATAAATAAGAATAACGATATTTTAAGATTTTCTAACTTACTTAAATGTTACACGACTTAATTACATATAGCAAGTAGGATATCGTTTATTTTAATATACATATTCAGAAATTATTTCATATATACATTTATATAATTTTTTTATAAGAATTTTTGGGTATGTATTAATGACGAAATAATTTTTTTACATATATTATTATAAGAAATTGTTCTCTGAAAGATGTAATTATATATTTATAATTAATCTGACAAAATACTTTGTCTGTTCAATTACTTATAATTTCGTTGAAAATATTAAAATTAAGAAATTATTAATAATGTATAAATTCATGCTATATTTGTCTTTAAATATATTTAATGAAATATTTACATAATATGTAATATTAAATTTTGGAATGATTATGTGTAAAAAAATAATTTAAAAATATCTATTTTACATTTAATATATAGAACTATTTCCTTGATATATATATTTATCTTTTATATATCTCTACTTTATACTTATAAATATTATGGTTTTATAATCTTCAAAGTTCTTAAAATACATTTTATGAAACATTAATTAATAACATTAATATATATAGCAACAACTTATTACTTCCACTGAAAGTAAATTCTTAATATTTTTATAGAGATAAACTAAATCCTAATAAAAAGAAACCTTAATAATTTTTAATTTAATAAAAATGATATACTCCTAAAATTAATTTATTTAAATTATTATTATAATTACATAATTATTGAGAATGTAGTGCTCTATCTTATATAAAATTTTTATAAAATTAAGGATAAAAATATTTAAATAAAATATAATTAAAATAAATTTTGTATAATTGATATTTTTCAGAAATATACATAAAACTAATAATTTATTTGACTATATTATAATTATAGTGAACATTACTAACTTATTACTAACTCTTATTATAAGGGGTTTGTCACCACTATTTTACAATATTAATTTTATGGAGTTATTATAATAAATTAACAAATAAAACTCTATCATATATATTAGTATAAGAAGAAAGCAAACCACTATTAGCTACAATTATCACATGTATTAAATTAAATATATTATTATTTATTTTTATTAATATATCCTTTTTTATTAATTTTAGTATTTATAATTCTATTCTGCATGTATATTTTACAGTACGTAAAGAGAATTTTAGTACTTCACATTAATATAATTTGTTATACTTAATGTTAATACTTGTTAATGTAAAATATGAATTCCATTTTATTTTTATGTAACTAAATGATTTCTCTCTTAATATATGCGATTACATTTTATACATTACTTCTAACAGTATTAAATATGTTCTTTCATTACATTTTCCTAATGCAATTTTTTTTAGGTCTTTCATAATTCTTAATCTATAATTATATATAACTGTACACTATGGTTACACATATAAATATTCGTAAAAACGATAGCTCGTAAAATTCTTTTTTTCTTTTTAAAAATGAATGATTTTTTCCTAATTAAATTATGGAAATAATTATATGAATAATAATAAAAATAACTTAGTAGTTTATATTATACCTGTAAAAAATTTTGTTCACTCAAAATTCATTAAATAGAAGTTTTATTTTGTTAAATGATCCTTTTTATTTTTTCTATTTTATTTTTATTATTATACTATACTTAAACTCCCATTATTATTTGAGGTTGTGCAATAGTAAATATAAGCTTACCTTTATAAATAAATTTTTTATTCTTATTTTATTTTTTTCACCATATATTATATAGTTATGTGCATCTTTTGTAATAAGAATGTAAATTTTTGTGGGCATAATAAGAATCAGGATAAATACCGAATTATATTTATTATCTCTAAAAAAATTACGGTTTCATATATATATAATAAAACGGATAGAAAAAAATTTTCTAACATTTTACGCGGTACTAATATTGATCAAGTTGTTAAGTAAGCATCAGAATCTGAACCTCAAGTATTTCCGTCAAAGGAATCTTCAGGTACGCAAAGTAACACTGAAGAAATTCAAAATATTCTAAATGAATAAAATGTATTTCTAGAAACGCCACTGCAACTTCAATCTAAGGGTACATTTACACCAGATCTTAATGCACCGCAACACCCAGATCTTCAAGGGTCACTATCATCTCATTCCCCTGAATCTCCTCAGTTGTCTCCTGAAGTATCAGCCTCTGCCTCAGATTTTTCAAATTATAATGAGCCAATTAAAACTATATGTACCATTAATGCTACTTATTCTTCTATTTTTTAAATAACTGCAATATATAACATATACATTTAAAATATAATTACAGATTCAAAAGAGCATACAATTAATTCATATATTTCTCCTATTCTAATAAGCTTCCTATGTGTTATTGTATTTTCCCTTTTTACTATAGTAAAATAGAACTTAACAATTAGAAATATGGTAATGATTTGTTTACTATTATAATTTATTTTATAAATATCTATTTTTTATATCATAGCACGCTTTAATAGGATTGTTCAAACAAAAAAAGAAAATAAAAAGAAGACAGGTGAAATTTCTGAGATTACTAGTACTTTTATTTTCTAACAATATAAGTAAACGTTTTACAGATAATAATTTAGAAAACTCCATATATGATGATGAAGAAATCATAAAAAAAATTAAAATAAATGAACTTACAAAAAATGTAAATTCGTCAAAGCGACAAAAAGACAGATCCAATACCATAATAGAAGTACATATGGAAGTACTTGAAGAATGCAGAAATGAAGACTGGGAAAACAACAAAGAAGCATTCTTAGAAATATGTATAGATGAGTTAGCAAAAGAGAATTATAGAACCAATCCTAATTTAACAGATGATGATCTAATAAAAGAAAATATTAAAAGTAGCAATGATATTAAAAAACAAAATATTAAATGGAATAAATGAATAGAAAGATATAGAAATCTTTCTGAAAAATTGAAAAAAGAAGAGTGGTATAATAATTAGAAAAATGAATGGAAAAAAGAACTAGCTTATATACAAGAAATTGAAGAACTAAAAAAGAAATCTTCTTAAGAAAATCGCAAAATTTGATCCTTAGAAATAGAAAAAGATCTATAGAAACAATGGATATTAGAAAACTGTAATATTATAGAACAATATTTGGAACAGGAATGGCTTAAGGTATTAATAGAGAAGTTGCAGAGTATATCAGAAGAATGAGTAAGTGAAGAAACCATAAATTATATATCTTTAATAAATATAGAAGAATTGCTGCACAAAGAAAATTATAAAGAATTATATAAATATATAAAAAAAAAAGTATTGACAAAGATGTGTATTCTTGCGCTTATGTGGATATTGGACAAATGTACAAAACAGGTGAATTTTGATAATACGCAATCATACTTGGATAGTTCAATAAATGAATGGAAGGCAGAAGTATATTCAGGCAACAAACAAGAAATTACAGTAAATATAATTGAATATAATAACAATGATATAGAAAATAAAAGAAATAGGGAATTCCATGCGCACATAGGGAAAGACAGTTTCAGAAATGAGATAGAAATTTGGATAGGAGAAGATGACTTATATGCAAGTTCTATAGTTAATGATCGGACAGTAGAAGAATCCACTGATATAGCAGAAAAACACATTTCATAAATTAATACGAATACAACCAAAAATTCTTTAAGATGAAATACTGCTAAAAACAAAGGTTATATGAATTTTGTAATGTCTGTAAGAAATAAAGAAGAAGAATATAAAGTATCAAGTAATAAAGAAGAAATAAGCAAGCATGAAATATGATGTTTGAAATTCAGATACTTAAAATATATTACTATTACATGGGCAATTTTTTATTTCTAATAAAATATCCATTATAACATTATATTAATGCTCTTTTCAATAAAATTAGTAAGATTATATTATATATATTAAAAAAATAATAAAAATTGATATTAACATTTTCCAAAATATTAAACATAGAAAAAAATAATATTTTGAATAATAAAAAAGAGCAAAATAAATAAATTTTAACACTATTTTGAATTAATATAATATTATTACATAAATTTATATAATTATATTTTATTCTATTAAAAATAACTGTACAATATTCTTCACTTTTGAAAAGAAAAATATTCTGTAACCTATAAGTATTCGCATTATTTGGAAATCAATGTTTAATTGATATAGTAAATCTTTTCATTAAAGAAAAATGTTGTTAAAATATAGGGAAAATTAATTATATGCTACATATATTTTATCTTATAAAAAAGTAAACCATATAATCCATAAAAAAATGTTAATCTCTATGCCCTAATAAATGTTCTCATATTAATAGTTCTCATTTATTATAAATTTATAATACTTTAACTGTTATATATTTAATAATTTTTTTCTTGAGTTATTTATATATACGCAAAATGAAAAAATCATATATAAAAATTCATTCTCTTAATAAAGAATTTAATTTTTTTTCTCAACAATATTGTGACTTTAATAAAAAATGTTCATACATATTTATGTACCTTAATATTATTAAAGTATTTATTTTTTTGTTTATATAAGTTTTATTAAAATAAATTTTAAATATCAATTAAATTATTAAAATGACAAAACTGTGATAATAATGAAATTATTCAGGATACATAATTTTTTATATTAACCTTATTATTCACTTTTAAAAAAGGATATAAACCAATAATTAAAAACGATTCTTATTGTTTTATTGTTCTTTTTTTTTTACACATTATAATTTATAAATATTTTTATAATATCAAAGATATAAAATATAATTATAGAAAAGTATATAATTTAAACAGTACTAAATTGATAAGTTTCAACACTTTTTTAAAATGAAGTACAAATGAAACAGAATAAAATTATTTCATAGAAAATTCAAAAAATATCATATATTTTTATTTTTTTCCTTTCAATTAAATATCTATTTTTATTATATTAATAAAAAAATTTGGACACTACCTTTTTGAGTTTTGAAAAGAATATATAAATTCTAACTTTCAATTTTTTTCTCTTTTGATTTTTGTAATTATAGAATAATATATTTCTTTTTAATATTTAGTTAATAATATTTTTTCTTCTTATATTTTTTTTTATTATTGTATAAATTATATATATATTTATTTATTTATAACAAAAACCAATAGTAGATCTATTTGTTAAAATATTTAATCCATTTTGATACATAATAATTTTTTACTTTTATCATATTCCATAAAAAATAAGTAAATTATAAATTTTTATTTACTAGTTTGTATTGAGTAAAAGCATAATAACTTCGTTCTGCTTATTTTTTAAACATTATAATAAATGCAGTAATAATATTAAGAACAACGATAAAAAATAAACTATTCGGAATTAATTATAAGTATTATGATCAAGTCACACAATTCTAATTGGAATATAAATTCTAATTTGTAATATAATATCCTCATATTACATAAAACATATATATTATAGTATGTCAATAATATTTTGTTAAAAAAACATTGTTTTTACTTATTAATAATATTAACGTTTTCCATATTTCAAAAAATATTTAATAAATTTAAATGAACTTAAATATTCTTATTTTATATTACAAATAATGAATATATAGTTCTTTTAAAGTATATTATTTTAATATATATGTCTCCTTTCAAAAAATACTTTTATGTTTTATAATGTAATATTTATATCACTTATATAATTCATTAATATTGTGTATAAATTACAAAGATATTAATACGTATGTTTTCTTATATTTCTTATATTTGATATGTAAACTTAATAAATTATTTAATTTAACTATAATCATATAAACATATTGCAAGTACATTAAAAATATATTAAATATTATAAAAAAATATTAACATACATGGACTTACGAACATAGTTATTATTTAATATAAAAGTCGAATTACAAAACCGTAATGTTTTGAAATATATAACGAGCCTTGATAGATATTATACTTCATTAAGTTAAAAGCTGATGTAAATATTAAAAAAACAAATTTTAATATTATAAATAAAAAAATGATATAAGAGCAAAAGAATATCCACTACAAAATAACGTTAACTAATATTTATTTTAGCAATTATAAAGCTTATTGTACTATTTAAAATTCTACATAGCTTATGAAGAAAATGACAAATCATTACATATATGAAATAATAACAAAAACATATTTTTCTTTTATTTCATTTTTTATTTTTTTTTTTAAATATATTTGATTATATGTTAAATAGATTAATTCAATTAAGATATAACTTATAATTTATATATCATACTAAACGTATATAATCGTTAGATAATTTAGAACAATAAAATATATATAAAAAAAAAATAATAATAATTTAATATTATTTTCTAAATACATTGTATTAAATGTTATAATATGTTAGAACTCATATGAAATATAATATCATAAATAAAGTAGAAGTAACATATACATAATTGAAAAATATTATGATATTAACCTTCGCAACTCTTTTATTATATATTGAAATATAAACACATACCATAAACAACATTACTAATAAGTTGTATGCTCTATAGATTATTATGATAAATAATGATTGACATTTTAATCTATGTTTTTGTTATGCTACATGTACAAACGATTTCAATAATAAATTTTACTAAAGCAATTAAGATAAATATTATATTATTTTGCTTTTTATTTTTAATACATAATAATAATTATTCTATAGTATAAACATATTTACTTTTTCTGCATACATTTATATATTGAATATAAATATATATATTAACGCATTATGAAGGTTCTAAATAGAAAGTAAAACTTTAACTTCTGTATATAATACAATGAAGAGAATTAGCAGATTATTTTAAAATTATACGATATATTGTATTCGTGGAATATTATATTTATAATTAAAATAAATTTTTTGAGGATGTATATTTTTCATTTAACAAATAAATGCCTATTTTCATATAATATATTTCTTTTTAGCTAAATGTCTTTTTTTATTTAGTTAAACTTAAATTTTAGTAATAATTGTGATGTTCAGTTTATTGACTAATATATATGTTATTGATACTTATAATAAATATTATATTAAATAATATGAATTGTATTATTTTAATAATGAAAAAATAGTAATAAAATATAAGAGAAAATTATATATCTTATAAATAGTTAATATTTAACTATTTATAATATTTTTAAAGACCCAAAGAGATTCCTAAATATATATTACAGTATAATGAGAAATCCATATGAGTATGTACTAAAATTAATTTATTTTTTTATATAAAATATCATTAGAATTACATAAGCTTCATATTAATAAAAATATAGAAAAGAATATTTTTCTCTATAATAATTTTTTAGTTACAATAAAGTGATCCTGTTTTTCAAATTATTATATTTTCAATTAAAGGATTTAATTTATAGTGTACTAAGCATATTAAGTTATTTTAATATTATCAAAATATAAAGAGAAACTTTTACTTATTTATGTTTTAAAATTCTATGTATGAAAAAAAAAAATACGTCACATATAAACATGTTATATATTTATATTTACTTATACCAAAATTAACATGATACCAATTTAATTATTTCCAATTTTGTCACATATACTTATATATAATGACATCCGGAGTTCCAGGAGAAAATGTAATAACTATTATTATGTTATAATAATTATATGTATTATTATATTAAAGAATCCTACATTCTAGAAATGATATAGAAATATATTCTATGAAATTATGTTTTTGCACACTTAAATATTAAAATCGTACTTTTTTTCTTTTCAGGAAACTTCCGTGACATTATTTCTTAAATATAAAAAGGTATTTGAAGATGTTATATCAGATATTCTTAACAATAAACGGGGGGGAATTGGTGAAAATCCTGGAAGGAAATGTGCTAAAATGAATAATTATCCTGATTTTACTACACCATGCCAACAGGTTGGTAGATATTTAATTGAAATAAAGGAAAACTATAAACATGATAGCCTCAAACGTTGTAAATACTTAAATTACCTAATCAATGCAGATAACAGATACAATAATTCAAGTTGGTTTCAGGGATATAGAGATTTTTCGTCCCAAACAGAAAATATATGCACAGACGAAATAAAAACTATTCCAAAGGAATCTTTAGATAAACTTAAAAAACTATATGGCTATTATGATAATTTCAGCATATTTAATGGTAAAGACAATGACTCCGATGGTAATATTTGTAAATGTGTTAAAGAATGTTATAACATTTATAACGATAATTACAAAAAATGTCAAAAAAATAGCAATGACCCTCTTTGTGAGGAGTTAATCAATTTTAAGTATGCATATGATGATAAAATGGATAAATTATCTCCATGCATTGGTTTACCAAAAACATTACCACAAATAGAACAAACTTCAACAATAATATTACCAACTACAAAAAAAGATGACGTATTTGTTCCCATTTTAACAACAGCTATCGTATTACTAATGTCTTTCACTATATTTTTTTTATATAAGGTTAATAAGACTTATACTTAAAATTAATAATAATTTATCACATATAGAATAATTTATTTTCACAAAAATTTTAAGCATATAGAAATTATATTTTTAAATAAATATACATATATTTTGATGTAGTTTACTCCACTGAAATCTTGGATATATAAACGTTTACTAAAAAAAAAAATTATTGAACTTAACAAATTTCAAGAAGAATCGAGAGAATCCTTACAAAACCTTCATGAAGTAGTAAATAGAAATTATGAAGGAAGTTTTCATAATATATCCTATCAACCTCAAGGACACACCTGATGCAAAATTAACTGCTTATATTATTTTCAATAGAAAATAAAATACTTAGTGATATATATGTTACACTTATGTACAAATTCATTAAAAAGCAATATAAATATTAAATAAAGAAATGAATACATGTCTATAAAAATTATTCAAATAAAAAGATAAATACGATACTATTTTTTAAATTAGTAGTAGAAAATTCCCTTTAAACGAGATTCCCCTTAGAATTAAATATAAATAATTTTAAAACTTAAGCATATAAAACAAGATGATAAAGCAAAATTGCATATCATTATATAACAATATGAGGTAGCGTTTATTTTTTTAGTATTACAAAAGTAAAAACAACATTAGAAACAACACCAATAATAATATTATATAAATAAAAAATGTAAAACCTTGGAATAAAAACATTAATCAAAATATAAAGTATATATATACTTTTTCTTTATAACTTTATTCAAAATTTTTATTATTTGTCTACTTTCAATTTAATATAACTAAAAATGTTACACATTATGTAACAGTTTTAACGTTTTTTTTCTTCTATTGATATATATTATATGTTATATTGTTGACAGGGTATTTATGATTGTCGCTAAGGTAGATGAATTCTAATTTTAATTGAATTCAAATGGGAAAAATCCTAACCATTATTTTATAATTCATAAGTAAAATCTGCTTTAGCATTATTCTTATTGTTTTTTTACTGCATTAATACCTTATTCTATATATAACATACATATGATTAAAAAAATTGATATATGATAAATAATAAAAATACGTGTAATTACATTATAAATTTTTTGATAAAGTAAATTTTAATAATAACAAATAATATTTAAATGCCTATGCTTTATTTTTATTTTATCCATATAAAAAAAAAATACAACAAATATTCCCATAAATATGATAGCAAGTAACATGTTTATGTTTATAGAATCTGAGAAATACAAAAGTAATTCTTATTTTATTGAGTTTCCAGATACAATCTATTTCTATATTATCTACACAATTTATTATCTATACATTCAAATAAGAATAATAATTTAGAAAAGGATGATTTCGTTTCTCATTACATGAAATTTTTAGGCACCATGGTAATTTGTTAATTGTAAACCTCATGTACTCACTCATTTTTTTATTGTACATAGTTACATATGTCTTTGGATTTTACTATAAATATGAATTTTAGTTATTCACAATATATAATATATTTTGCGCTATACTTAATATTTAGTTCAAAATAATAAAAAAAAATACATGTAATATTGAAATTATAGAAAATTATTCAAACAATGAAATATTAATATAGAAAGGATAAATGAAATAATTTTAATGATAATGAGGTAAAAATTTTATTTTTAATTATTATTTCTTTACAGTAAGCATAGATTTAGTAAAAACAAAGTTCGGAGAACATGATGCATACATCTAATTAAAATAAAAGCAAAATTTAGTCTGTTATAATTGTTAATTATTGTTTTTATTTAAACAGTAATTATTTATTAAAATATATATTTACATACATTGTCAAATACATACTGTGACACATAACAAAAATAAAATATAAAAGTAATAAAGTAATATTATCTTACAACATCATTTATTTACTATCGACTTAATATATTTTAACCAGAATTAATCTATAAAAGTTATTTACTTAGTTCTAAAAATTCGATATATACTTAATTTAATTTTTATAAAGAAATAATTTTAGTGCTGCAAAGGTTGCTTTCACTTATATATTAAAGATATAATATTTAAACAAGAAAACATTAACAATTAGAAAAATGTTTTTATAATTCTAAATTTATTTCTTTTAACTTTTTTTTAAGTTTATATGTAAAAAAATATTTTATTTTCTTAAAACTATGAAGTATATTTTTTTCTTTTTAAATAATAATTGATTGTATATTTAATAATATTTATAAACTTATAAAATAAAATAAGAATATAAATGAAATTAAAATATAATCCATAAATCCTAAATTGGGGATCCTAATTAAAGGGATATTACTTTATAATATATCTATAATTTTGCTTTTTTACGATAGAAGAAAGACTAAAAGTTTATTAAAATAATTTTTACAATTAATATATTTTATAACGTATTTCACTTAAAATATATTATTTATAATATATATTAGGTTCCTTATTAACTAAAACAATATACGTATACATATCAATGCAACGAAATATCATGACTATCTTTTATTACAATATAGGAGACATTTCTTGCTAATTTTAAAATAATACATTTTCTTATTTACCAGAAAAAATAATAATTTTAGTTTGCTATTTATAATATAGAAAGAAAAACATTTTATCGCAAATATAAATTTATATAATTCTAAATAATTATCTATATTGTACTATAATATGTTAATTTTCAAGCATAATCACATATTTTTTATAGAAATATATTTAAATATATAAATAAATACATTATTCCATAATATTTATTAAGATAAAATCATAATCTCTGTTTAGGTACAAAATCATTAAAACATTTAAATTCAAAAAAAAACAAAGAAAATATATTTCCCATGTTATGTTTCTAAAACACCATTTATACAAGCGTGCATTTATAATATTTTAGAAATTATATATATTCTAATTAAGAACATCACATAAAATATTACATTTATTTTTCATATTAAATGTTTCATTACATAAACATATATATTCCTTATTATTCATTTTACTCATTTATTAACTTAATTTTATTATATTTTTCGTTATTTCTTAAGATCTTGTAAGTACTTATTATAATCATAATAGATAACATAATCATAAGCACGCTAAATAATGCTATAAAAATATAGTATTCTTTTCCCTTTATCAATGAATCTATAAATTGTTTAAAAGTATTCCATGTTGTACCTTCTATAATACTGTCCCATGCATTCTTCAAAGATTCCAGTTTTGGTAATACGGGTATTCCTATTCCCAGCAAGAGAAAAATAAGTAACATAGAAATCCCAATTCCATATTTTCTAAATTTTATTTTTTTTAAAGATATATCACAAATTCTCCTGTTTCTTTCAAGATAATGATCATAATCTTTTTTTTTAACCCATTTTTTTTCAAAATGGAAATGTTTTCCATCAAACATTCCTTTATTATAATCTGTAACTTCTGTATAATATTGTGCCTTATTTAATAAACTTCTATTTAATTGTTTGTTTGTTTTTTCGTCCAGTTTCTCATTTTTAGATATATCTTTTTTTTCGTATTCTGCATTTTTTGGCAAATCCTTTTTTAACCCTAAAGTATATGAATCGTTGTTCTCTATACATTTTGCTAGTATTCTATAATTTTTTGTATCTAATCTTCTATCAAGTTCGTATCTTTCATCCATAGATCTATTAAATACTCTCTAAAAGACCATAGTAAAAAATAATTATTAAAAGGCATAAATCATTTCACTCAAAAAATTAATATTTATAAAAATGATACTTGGAAATTATTAATAAGCATATATGCTTAAATAGTATTATCATACCTCATCCATGTTAAAATGATATATCAAATTTAAGATGATTAATACAGAAATTTTAATGAACATGGTTGACTTAATTTTATGTTCCATTATATAGATACTTAATATTTTAATATATTAAATAAAAAATATGTTAATAACAATAGAATATACTATGAGTGATATAAGATTTTGTATTTATTTTAAAATTTACTTTTATTATTCTTTCATAAATATTTAGTAAATTACGTGTAACAATATTAAATTATACTATATATACAAAGCAAAATAACATTAAAAATATATATTAATTATTATTATAATATTACCTAAAATAAAAACCAATCCTCTTTATTATAAAATAATTTCAATTTATTCATAAGCATTAAAAATACATAATCTAATTTTTTATATTGGTACACTAATTAAATAATGTTTTAATTATTTCATACCAAAACAAAATAGAAAAAAAAAAAAAATACACCATTTCATTATATTTCGAAATATTGCGTTCATATAGAATAGAGAACTTAGAGAATATAGATAATACATTCTTATATGCATAAGTTAATAATAACTAATTGTTATGATTTTTCCTATTAAATTTAGAATTTTTAACATTATATTTTGGAAATAATCGTTATTCCTAATATAATATATATTTTTATAACAATATAATAGTAATAATATATTAAAGAAATAACATTTTACATTATGCTAATTATAAGAGATTCTTCATTTAATCCATATGAATATATAATATTTTATGTTCTATAAAATATTTAAAAAATTAAATATATATTCTACTAAGTGATCAATCAAGGAATATATATTCTATAGGAAAATAAATTATTTTTTATATTTGTATTATAATTTATAAATTTTACAACTTTTAATTGTTTTATATATAATATTTTTTTAAATGAAAAATATTTATATGCATCTACCTAATTATTTTTTTTTTTTTTTTAATTAATTATATATTTATAAATAGGAGATGGTAATATGCGAAAAAAAAACTTTTTTAAATAAAATTATTCCATATATTAAAAAGCATATATATAACTTTAATGCACAAAATAATTTCTACATACTATAATAATATATAATATTAAAAAAGAATTTATACATATATTTTTTATTAATATTTTGATAATCAATATTTTCAATTTCAACATACCGTAATTCCTTATAATGTAATCTTATTTTCAGCAAGTTCTAGGGACACTTTAAAAAAAAATAAATATTCGTAGGTTATTTCATATAATACATAGTATTTTTTTAATTGACTGTGATAGAACTAAAACGGTATTGATATTATATTATTATTTTCATTTGAATCTATAAAAAATTAAATTTTATAAAAGAAAATTACATAAAAAATGATTTTATAGGTTATGATGTACAACATATATATTTAAATAAACATTATGAAAAGAAAGAAAACGGAGTACCTCTTTCAGTATACATTATTCATAGTTATCAATCAAAAAAAAAAAAAAAAAGGATACGTACTTCTCATCTATAAAAGATGTAGTTCTTTCTTTTATTTAAAATTTTTTTTTTTTAAATGATTATTATTAATTTGAAAAAGTTACTAATACATACTACAAACTAAATATAATTTTATGAATTTTAAAAATAACATTAAAAATTTACTTAGTATTTTTATAGATAATCACACAAAATAGAACGTATATATATATATGAACATAGAAAAAATTATATTATTTCAAAAATAAATATATATACGTTCATTACATTTAGTTAATTATTTTATTTTTATAAATATAAAACACATTTTTAGTAGACTATAATTATGAAAAACCCATGGTAAGAAATTAAAAAGATCAACATATTATTTATTAATATATAATTATAATTAATTCATTAAGTGAATTCTGTAATTATATTAAATATTTCAGTAAATATATATTTAACAAAAATTCCAGAATTTCACTGACTTACTAATAAGTTCGACTATAAAATAATTATTGTTTTCTTTTTTGTTGAGTTCTATATAAATAATACACAAAAGTTTGAAAATAATTATAAATAGTATATATTAAGAAAAAAATTATCATTTTATTATACGTTTCTAAGTAAAAATTTGTAGAATGCATAAAAAAAAGACGTTTACTAATTTGATATTTACCGTAAATGTTCTAAAAATCATTTATCACAATTTATTTTATATAGCAATTACTATATTTTTTTAAGAAAAATATATATATATATATTAAGACATCATAGTATATTCCCTTCTTTTTATTATTTCATAACAAGACACTTTTGTTTATGATTTAAAATTAATAAAACTTTTTTTTAATTCCTTAAACAAAAAATAATTTATACTGGAGAAAGATAAAAAATATAAAGCACCATTTCTTATAAAATATATATAATTTAACATACAATTTTAATAAAATTATATAAATTGTTCTTTTATGTATTAATTTTAACACACAAACGTATACTTTTCATAATAATTTATTAAAATATGTATATACATATATATACATACGAAGTCATAATATTTATCATGATGAAAATATATCTTAAAGTACAAAATAAAAAACACGAAAAATTAAAATCCACAATAAAACTAAGAAAATATTTTTTTGCAGTGATTTATTAAAATGTCCTTCTGTATGCACATTTATGTATATAATTTTTGCCATTATTCATATATTTATTTTACATATGATTAAATATACTATATATATTAGTTCTTACTGAATATTTATTTACGGAAAAAATCATTATCTCTTTGACATATTTTACCTTTGCTTGAACTTAATTCTTTCATATTTTTTAACTTTTTTATGGTAATATACAATTCGTAATATAATTGTAACTCCCAATATAAAGAGAGGTAAAAAATAAATTATACTCCTAAAAAAAGGAATAACAATGAAAGACCTCTTAGCTCCTTGAGTATTTTGTCCTATACTACCCAACCACCATAAAGGGGATTTCCGTAACCACTCTTTTAAATTAGTTGTCCAACCTTTACCAAGATAGTTTCCCAATGCCTTGTATAACTCATCTACAAGTGCAAAACTTTCAGATATATCTAATATAATGGGTATTAATAATAATAAAAAGAATAATACAGGTAAAATAAGCCGTAATCCGTACTTTTTAAGTATTATTTTTTTGTAAACTTTATTGCTAATTGTTCTGTTATTTCTGAGAAAATCTTCATAATCAAGTTCTTTGAATATTTTTTTTTCTAAATTGGAATATTTTTTTGTTTCAAATATACAGGTTTTATTTTTCATAGATTGTTTATGACCTTTAACATTATATAATGGACTTCCATTTGATTGTTTCATGGTTTCTGTGTTCCTTTTTTTATTACTATATATATCTTTTTTATCGTTATTCCCATTTGGTATATCTTCTTTTAAACATACAATACTTGAATCCTTAATCTTCTTATATTTTGCCAATAAACGATAATATCTTGTATATAATTTTCTACGATTATTGTAGCATTCATTCAAAGATTTCTCATTCATACTCTGAAAAAACAAAAATAAAATTATTATATGATCAAATAAATAATAACATAATAAAAAACAATTATTAATATAAAACTCTAAAAATATGAATAATACATGTATATCTATATAAAATTATTATAACCACACAAATATGAAAATGAAATATCCAACTTAAAAGGACAAACGTAACAAATTTAATAAATGACAGTGACTTAATTTTTTTCTCCATTATATAGATTATTAATATTTAAATATATCCAACAAGGGTTCATTTGACAATAATAAAATATCCTTTAATAATAAATAACGCTTTTATTATTTGTTTAATTTGTCTTCTTTTATTTTCCCTAAATATAATAATAAAAACTGTATAACTATAATTACTTATACAACAGAAACAAAAAAAAATGACTGCAAAAATATACTATAAATTTTTTATAAAAATGCAATTTTTAAAACAATAACTTTCATTAATATAATACAAATTTATTTCATTATTAGATATTCAAAATATATGAATTTTTTATTTAATACAGTGAAGTAATTAAATAATTTCTTTATCAATTTTTATTAAAAAATATATATATATGCTTTCATAATATTTATATATATTGAGTATATAGAAAATGTAGAAAGTAGAGAATATAGATGATTGTTTCCTCTAAATGTTGGGAGAAATATCACTTATTTAAATGATGTTATCCTACTAATAATTCTAACATACTGAAAATAATATTTCGGAAAAATTGTTTATTTCTAAAAAATATTATTATTGTACCAATAAAATAATAGTAATAATAAAATAAGTAAATAATATTTTGTATAAATTTTTTTTCTCATTATTAGTAGTAATGGCATCATTTACTTCATAATAATATGCATTTATTTATGGTATACAACATATTTAAAATATTAAATATATGACGTATCACTTAATCTAGTAAAAAACAATAAATTGAAAAGGTACATAAATACCGATCTTTTATTTTTGTAATATCATTTTTGAAGGGTATAATATTTAATTAGTTATATTTTGTAATATTATTTATATATGTAAAATTGTTAAATTCGTAGATTAAATTATAGATATATTTTTTTAGCTAATATATATATTCAGAAGAAATATAGTAAATAAAAATTGAGTAGTAGTTGTATACAGTATGTTCACATAAGCAAAATGCTGATAGAATAATTCACTTGCTTAATTGTGTCAAATGTATTCATGAACATAATATTTTGTTATTAATATATTAAATCATATTTATTTAAGCAATTCTTATACTAAAGTATTATATACCGTAATTATATAGGATAAAAAGTAAATCACAATTTTTAATAGAAGGCCTAATTTAATTATAAAGTTTCATATATTCTCAAATTCATAATGTTATATTAATATTTAATTTTTAAATGAGAATTATATCATTATTTAGTTATAATTTAATACTTGAACTATAAAAAAATTTAGAAATTTATTAATACATTCTTATTTCATATAACTTATTAAATATATAATTTTCAAAATAAGCTTTTTATGAAGATGTTTTGTTATGTTTGCATTTAAATAAAAATTACAACTTAACACAAAAAATAAAATAATTCTGATTTTACTAAATAAAAAAGTAATCATATATTAGAATTAAAAGTAATATAACATATATTTATTAATAGGATCAAAAATGAAAACATACAACCTTTAAAAAAATAAGAAGAATATAAATGGTTAAATATATAAATTACTTTATTAGATGAGTTAAAATACATTGATTACGATATAATATAATAGCTTAGATGTCACATGTATATTATAATAAAAAACCCCAATGAAACAATTACATATGTAATGCTTGCAAATTAGGTATATATCTTTATTCTGATTATTGAACAATTTGAATTTCACATTTTAATGAATCATGAAAGAATTATTACATATATATATATGTAAAGAATAATTAATTGTAATACAAAAAAAAATATAGAAACATAAAAACCCTTAATATTATTTAACATATATCTTATTGCTTTTTTGTGCAAACATGCACCTGTACAATATCAACGTTTCATAAAGAATATTTTATATATATACGACAGTTAATTTTTGTTAACATATTATCATTAAGCATAGAGGAAAAATCTATTAGATACAGGGAAAAAGGTATTTCTTAAAACTATCTATCAATTGTAAATATGCTTTAATTTTATCTTTTTCTACTTCAGCGACAAATTTTAGAATTTTAATAGTATATAAAAAATTAAAATGCATAAAACGTAACTAATAACCATACAATTGTAACACTTTATTGAGAATTAAATAATCTCGTTAGAACATGTCACCCTAATATATATTACAAATTTCCTAATGAAATAAGAAATAAAAATATAATAAAAATACGATAGAAAATGTATTCAATATAGTAAATTCTAAAATATTACTCATATATTCTGAAAGTTTTAAACTTTTTTTCTTGGTAATACACACATATTTTGTGCCATAATATATATGAATAAATGCTCTGTATAGTTTTTTATTAAAGATATATCTCTCACTATATATGTCTTAAATATAATGGATATGCATTTCATGAATAATTTTTTAGATGCAGTTCTTGAAGTATCATCATCTTTACATTAATACTTTCGATGATCTTTTAATTCAACATTACCTCTTTGTATTAGGAATTATCATATGCATTATCTTGTAATATATCTTTAATTATATATTATTTCTTCCTTTCTAATTTTCTGAAAATATTATAACAGTTATTGTAACTAATAATAAATTTCCACTGTTCTAATTGTATAAAAGATTATAAAAGATATATTACAATGAAAGGAAGATATTTTTATTATTTATAATATGATAAAGTACTTTAATCATAATAATAATTATCTTACAGGTGTATATTTGAGCATACAATATGCAGAAGCAAAAATATAAAGCAAAACTTATGCTAAATTATTATAACTCACTAGTTAAATATGGAAACATCAAATTAAAAAAGATAAATCTGACTAATTGTACTAATATAAAATATTAATTTTTTCCATTAAATATGGATTCATTTATTTTTAAAATATATCAATTTTGTTAAAAATTCTACATTATATTCACAAGTTAGTAACATAAGCGTACAGTAATTTCCATAGTTATTTTATTTTTTTAAAAATTAGAAAATTCCATGAATAGTGTACAAGATATAAAAAACTAAGATAATTTAAAAAATATTTTTTTATATATTTCCAATAAATTTATTATTAAAAAAAGAAGCGTTAAAATAATATTTCAGAAAACTAATTTTCTTAATGAATGATCAAAAAACATACATATTTTAATGACATGACAGAATGGATCTAAATTTTTGTTATTAATAATTTTCAGAAAAATTATAAAATGGCCTTTCTGATACACAAAAATTTTATTTTATAATTAGCATAAAAAAATCAGATATTCTTTGAGAATGAGAATATTAGCATATATTACGAATATAGTTATTATTTTTTTAAAGGAATTCCATATAATGAGCTTAATTATTTATGCATATCGTACTTTTTAAACACTATTTTACAAACGAAAAATACAATTTATTGTATAAGATAAAAGAGTATCCATAAGATGGAAAGGAAACATAAAAAATGTTTTTTTTTATAGCTAAAATTATAATCTAATATATACCATATATATACGACATGTAAAATATTTGTAGCAGAATAATTTTAAAACTATATTCTAGAATTTAATTCAAATAAAAAATTATAATATTTTAAAGAGCTTTATCCAATTTAGCACTTTTATACAATTGTATATTATTATTATAAATAGAATACAATAATTTCTATATAATTAAAAAACAAGTATTTTATTTATTATAACTAAAATAAAATTTATTAAATATATTAATTAATATAATTTTTTTTTTTTTTTTGGTTAAAATATGTGTTATTTTATAATATATAGAGAAATAGTAATATTAAAAAAACATAAGAATGATGTACAATTATATGTAATAAGAAATATGTTTTAGTAATTATGATTAATAAAGGGAAAATTATAATAAACAAATTATATCAAATAAAATAATTTACAACGGAAAATAATATAATTAATAAATAGAAAAAGATAATATATATTATAACATATAATAAAATTTAAAAAAACTTTCGACGCATCATATTCACTTTTAACACTTTTGTGGTCGATATTGTAATGTACATAGATTTTGTTGACATATAAATAAATATTACTTTAAATAACACATTATATTAAAACTACTATATGACATACTTAAATAAATTAAATTGGGTTTTTAATGAAATATATCTATAAAAGCAAAACTACTTATGTTTCATAATGTTTGTTTAATAAAATAAATGTATACAATTATAAAAATTAAATATGAAAAATATATTATGTTTATTATATAATAATAGATGCTAATTTGTGTATGTAAACAGGTTAAACATAATTAATTAAAAATAAATATAAAATATTCTTAAATTTACATATGCTACATAATATACATTACTCTGGAGCATTATAGAAAAATTACATAATTATTATTTTATTTCGTGTTCATGTAAATATATGCACTATTTAAATTTATATATTTAGATATATATATATTTGTCAAAATACTTGGTTAAAGCATTTATATGATACTTTCATTTGGATAACAACTTGTCAAAATTTATAAATTTGTATTGATGTAAAAAAGTATAACATAACTTAATAATTAAAACTTCCTATTATGAAAATTATATAATTATAAAAATTACATGAATATAATAAGCATTTTTTTAGTTATTATTTTCTAAGCTTTCATGTAACTAATTCAGTTGATATTTTTTAGCAGCTTTCGTATTTTGTTTTTTAATTACTTTATGCATGTTATTTTAATTAATTATATTAACGTCCATTTAAATTTAATAATTATGTGCATTCATAAAAATGAAAGAATTATCAATAAATAATTACCTTTTTATTTGAAATAACTAATTAGTTACTTAGTAATTGTATACAACATTAATCAATGGTATTATTAAATAAAAATATTCATTTTATAAATGTACATATATGAGTTCTAATATATATGTATTAATATTAATATTAGTCCCTTAATTCTTATTGACTTTTTGTAGATTTAGTGTAATTTGTAATAATAATTTTTCACAAATATTTCTTTTATATAAATAATTTATGTTTCTTCTAATTAGAAATATTACTAACGATCTAATAATAATGACAAATATGACTTTTTTAATTTCAATATTTTATTTATATATAAATTAATGTAATTTATGTATATTTTTAGTGAAATTATTAATCTCTTATTGTTTCATTCAGCAATAATTTTTATTGTAGAACATACCTCTTCTACAATACTATTACAACTATAAATTCTCCGAGATATGTTCGAGCAAACATATATTTGATAATGTAATCACTGAAATAAGGATAATTCTAATTTATATCTATATGTATTTCATTCTTCTCAAGAGCGTTCTGACATCAATTTATTCTAATTAATTTTTTTGTTTCAAAACATACTTAATCTTTTATTATTACCAATAAATTTATTTATATTAAACTAATGAGATGTTTAAAAAAAAAAAAAAAAAAAAACAATAACTATAGTTAAAATTTTTTTTTTTTTAGTATCAAATGAATAAATTCATTATATGCATACATGTATAAGTAATTTGCTTGTACAATATTTTTTATTATTAATTATGTGTGCATCCTTATATACGTATTTATATGTGATGCATATTATAAGCCCGTGTATCCACTCGTAAGACCACCCTATGCATTTGTGTATACGTAAATTGTTTACATAGAACTCTAACAAACTAATAATTTGTACCTTTCCTATTTTTACTTTTTTATTCGTTCTTTCTGAATGCTTGTAACAATTATGCTAATTAAAAACCTTTATTAGAATCTTTAATAAAAGTAATCATATGTAAATTTACAAATGTGACGTAATGTATAATGGAACTATTGTTAAACGAATTATCTATACAACTAATTAATTTAATCAACAAGTTTAGTTTGCCTTAATATCTATATACTTTATTCTTTCTTTTGTTAACTACATTAAGAGAAATATACTTTTTAATGAATATCATACAGTGGTGATATTACTTTGTCATATATTAGAGTTCTATCATTCGTCTCATTCTATCTTATATTCATGAACACTTACATGGGTCCATGTACATCAGGAGAGCATAAGGGGTAATGTGAAAAAAAACACCTAAATAAATTTCCAACATACAAATATTTATATGTACATATATATGTATATGCATACGTTTACAACTTAAAAATGTAAACAAGCTAAAACATCCAAAGAAAGACAGTACAAAAAAAAATATACATATTCATAAGTGCTATATGTATAAATAAGCATTCAATCATGAATAATGCAATCTTATGCACCCACACAATTATGCACACAATTGTATACACAAACCATTTCATTTATTTATGTACACAATATTACCTTTCGATGAATAATGTAATATTAGTTATATTTTTTTTTTAAAAGTTTAAGTACACATTAGAGTCTCTATAAATATATTTTACAGATGGAGTCAACATATAAAGAATGTATGTATATATAGGAAAAACAATGTCACAAAAAGAAATTCCTCAAAAAATATCATAAGGCTAAATATATAAAACGTGCAATATAAAATGCATTTTATTTTTTCTATTTTAATTTTTTCATGTGCACTTTGTGGAAGAGAAAGTGATTAAATGTATTTTTGTAATTATGCGGAAGAATAATTCAAAGTACTCTACTACGTATAAAAGTATATTTGCATTTATGTAAGATAGGAATGTACATATAATGAAATATGTAAAATAATATATCAAATTATGGGATGTGTGTATGGACATACACATATACATATGTAAGCACATATATATGTAATCGCTATAGCACAATGTTATATAAATACAAATTCTTGAAAAACAAATTTTTCAATACTTATATCCCCAAATTCCAAGTACATATTTAGAAGCTTGTTTTCTCAGTCTTTATCCTTTTCATGCAAACAAAGGAAAGAAAAATAAATTAGAAAAACCTTGTATACAACTGCACTTCCTTTTTTTTCTGTCTCCTTTTCATTAAACATTTATGTGTGTATTCATCTTCGTTTTTAGAAAAATCTTATTGTAAATTCTATCTTAACATATAAAAAGGAAGAAACAAAAAGTGATATAAAAATTAGCAATTATATATTCATATATTGTTTCGTAATTAATTCCATTTTATATGATTTTACTTTTATTTATTTCTCTTATATTCGTTCTCTCGGAAACACCTTTGCATATCCCTGTTATATATGGTTTCTCTTCTTCTGCAGTCTTACCTTTTTCTAAGTTACTTTCTCGAAGAATAAGTGATCTTCACAGACATATATGTAAACTAAAAAAAAAATTGTATTATTCATTTCCATCATATTTTTAATGTTTACAATTACACAATATTAATTCACGCAACCCCCTTTTATTATTTTTATTAAAATTTATATATACACACTCCATTAATATTTGTGACTACAATAAAATGAAGCACACTACGTGTAGAAAATAAAAAAAAATAAACAATTAAAATTACATATATCACAACAGTTATTATATCAGTTATATATTTTATTAACATTTCAGTGACTTTGTCACAATATGGGAAAGTAAATTCTACCTTTTCTTAAATTTACAAAGTTTTACACTAGGTAAATCTATTAAAATTAATACTATTTTATTTTTTAATTTTAACTTTTCAAATATTAAATACAAACAAATTTTAAACTAAAAAAGCGGGTAACAGGGAGAAGTACAAAACTGAGATAAAAACGGGGAATCAAGAATATACAGAACATTTTACTAATATATGTGCATATGTGATTTATATTTGATATAAAAATGCACATATAAATATTTGAGAATTATTTAAAAATATTAAAAAACTGAAATATATATATATATTATCGAAATACAATTATTTTACATTCATATATATACAGAAGAAAATATTTCAATAACATATAGAAATACTAGATATTGTAAAAAAAAAATACAAATAAATATTTTATATTATAATTATTATTAATAATCCCCTGAATATCATCACTCAAGATTGTTAATATATATAAACTTCAAATTTCCTATCACTTCAGTATATTTTTTTAAAGAAAAACTTATGCACATGCTATTTCAATAACTGAATATATCTTTTTAATTTCTGTAAATATTATAACTAGAACACATATTAACATTACATTATAATTTTTATTAGAAATCTAAGAAAGTAAATTTAATATATTAATATTAGCTATGCAAATTACAAGTAAAACCTTGTTATTCTAAAATAGTATACATTCCACTTCATTAAATATAATATGAAAAACACATAGTAATTTTTAAATAGAACTAATTAAAACTTCTGTAACCAAAAAAACTAGGTTATGTGCCATGAAATTATCTAAAGATGAAATAAAAAATTTTTTTAATTATATTTTATTTTAAAAAAGAGAGTTATAAATATAAATGAAGTGTTAATTGTCAACAGAAATTATGTATTTTTAAATACATCCCTAAAAGAAGAGTTACTCATTACTTAATATATTTGTATACATCAGACATAGGTAATATATATGAAAAATTATCTATACATTATTATATGATTGCAAAAAGAAAATATTTTTTTTCTATATAATTAGTGACAATATAGCTTTTTACATATATATATATATATATATTTATATAAAATTTTACAATTATAAAAAAAAAAACAGAATTTATAAATTATATCTTTTAATATATTTATATATTTAATTCATTTAGATAATATTTTAATAATGTAAAAAATAAAAAAACATATATCTTTTATTTATTTATAAATATTGAACATAATATTTACTTAATTCGTTTTAACAAAATTTAATTAACATCAAATTTAAATTTAATAATGAATGATTCTAAATCTTCATTTTAATTGTAAAGTTACACAATCTATTAGCTCGTTAACAAATATAAATAATCAACATTTAATAAGGACATTTTTTTTAACTATATATTTATATCATCAAATTTATGTCATGTAAAAATACTAAAATTGCATTAAAATGGTTTTTACAATAATTATGTCATATGACATATTTTTCATAAAATATATTTTAAATAATGTATATTACATTTCATATTTAGTAATAAAAATGTATATATACATATCAACACGACAAAATATGTTCACATTCTTCCGTTTAAAAAAAAAGCAATACACGTATTTTTCTAATTTAACATTAAAAATAAAGATTCTTAATAACATAAAAAATTAATCATTTTTAACTACAATAGCTTATGAATTAGAAAGCAACACGTTTTATATGATATGTAAATTATTACAAGAATTCTATAAAATTATATGAACTGTTCTATTAATATTAATTATAATATATATATATATTATTTTTATAAAAATCTATATAAATAAATTATTTATATATATAAATTGTAACAAACACATTTTATTAATCTAAAAAAATTCTCTATAATACGAATTTAAAAATAATAAAAATTTCAAATAAACAAATAAACAAAGAAATTATTTTAGTCATGTACAAATGAAACCACACATATGTATATTCATAAAATTTAAGCAATTTCGTGCATTTTTATTAAGAAATCACTAAATATATTACAAATATTATTTACTATTAAAGACTTATTTTCAAAAGAAGCATATTGCTTACTACTCATTTTACCTTTTCCTAAACTTAATTTTTTCATATTTTTTAACACTTTTATGATAATAAATAATCCGTGATATAATTGTGACACCCATTATAATAAAAGGTATGAAATATATTATATAACCAAATAAACCAAATGCTCCATAGACCTTGTCTTTAAGTACTCCACCTTCTAATTTTTTAACAGTAAAAAACGGTTTTATTGTTTTCGCCCAATTCTCATTTAAAATAGTATTTAATTTTGTGTTTAACGCATGCCATAAACAATCAGTATTATTTGTGTGTAGTAACATGTGCAAACAATTTATAATACCACAACCTACAAATAAATCTAATAAAAGTGATGTTAATAATAACGAAAACAATAATAATGGTAGACAGAGCCGTAATCCGTATTTTTTAAACATTATTTTTTTGTAGAGCTTATCACTAATAGTCTTATTATTTTTAATAAAATTCTCGTAATCAAGTTCTTTGAATATTTTTTTTTCCATATTAGAATATTTTTTGGTTTCAAATATACAAGATTTATTTTTCATAGCATTTTTATTAACAGCCTCATTTTTTGATGAACATCTACTTAATAAATTTTTTTGTTCTGTTTTCTCATTTTCATTATAAGATATATCTTTTCTTTTATGAACTTCATTATCTGGAGTATCTACTTTTATCCCTGTAATAATTAAATCATTATCCTGTTTATGTTTTGCTAGTAATCGATAATTTCTCGTATCTATTTTTCTGCGAAATTGGTATTTCTCATTCGTACGTCCGCTAAACATCCCCTAAAAACACAGAATAAATATTTATTATATAAACAAATAATGAATATCACAGCAAAAAACAGCGTAAATGAAAATAAAACACAAAAAATATAAATAATAAAAATATACTTAAATAATATCATCATACGATGTCATTGTTAAGATGGCATATCCACGTTAAAAGAATGAACGCAAAATTTTGAATAAATAAGATTGACTTAAAGTTTTGTTTCATGATATACATTTTTTGAACTACATTATATACTGTTACGAACAAATTTACAATAATATGGTATACTTCCTTTTATAAATGATGCCACTTTTGTTTTTCTAATTTTTAAAAAATATATTTTCGTAAAAATATAATAAAGCACGTATAACTCGAATATATTTTAAAACAAACACAAAAAATAAGAAATCTAAAAACACATTAAAAAATTATTATCTTAATTATATTTTCAAATATGTATTTAAAAAAAAAAAAAAAAATTTTAATCTAATCAAGAATATTTAAACTATATAGTTTAATTATATAATACAGTAATTATATTGCTTTTTTACTAATCATTTACATAATAAAATAAAATATATATACATTTTTTTTATTATATTTAAACATTGAGTTTATCTAGTATATGGAATATATAGTATTTAGAAGAGTATTCTATATAGTAATCTCGTATTCTATATGTTAAAAGAATTAAAAATTATTCTAACGATATTTTTATATTAATAATTCTAATTTTATGAACATCAGGTTTATTAAAAACAACTTATTATGGATAAAAAATATTAACCCTTTTAATAATATAATAATATTTATGATATACGAAAAAAGCAATATGCTATTCAATTCTTTATGATATATTAAATATAAGAATGTTATTCTATAAAGGACCACATTTCAATTTAAATGTAGAATTTATAACTTACAGCGAAAATCTATTAAAAAATACATTTTTCATAGTTAAATAAATTATAATTTTATATATAATAATTTTTGAGTGTTTTTATTTTGGATTAAGTATATTTTATATGTCAACTTGTAAAGGAAATGTTTTCAAATTCTTCTAAATAATTTTTTCTTTATTTTTTTTTATTAAATATATATATTTAGAAAAAGTATTCATATAATATAATAAGAACAAAAGTGCAAAAACTGTTATTCTAGAATTAAATGAATTTTTATCAAAATAATCTTGGTTAATTACATTATTTGTTTATACTTCCTTTAATAAAATTGTATCTCTTTTTTATCATTTTAATATTTCATAGATATTTATGTAATTTATAAAAAATATAATTCAATTAATAGTTACCACAGTAGGATAATAATATATTAAATGCACTTATCTATTCCATTATTATTATAACATTATAATTCCCAGTATTTATAATTAGCAACATACAATAAATCAATAAAATACAACTGTATGTTAGCAATTATCCATAAACTGAACACTATTCCTTAATATACAGCCATAATTTTTATTATCTATAATATGTTAACTTAATTTTCATTGTTATTAGATATTTTATATAAAAAATTTCTAAATATGTATATGGCTTTATAATAGTTATAAAATAAATTATTAAATATAAAAAAAAATAAAAATTATAAATTGCACAGAAAATAACCAATTATATCAAAAAGTTTATTATAAACATACCAAATAATATAATCAAAAAAAAAAAAAAAAAAAAAACTAAATTCTTAGAGCTATATATATTATGATTATTTTTTTTATATATAATGACTGCTATTTACAAAAAAATGTATCTGTTAGTAAACATATTTATTAACATGGATTATTACTTTTTTTAATTATTATTTTTTTTTTTTTTTTCGTTCGTTCCTCAATAAGACGATATTCTTATACATTTAGATTTCTTCAAAAACTTATTCATTAGCTATTATTAGTAGAACTCTAAATTCCTTTTTTCATTTTTTTACTTCTTTTTATATACTCCCCTAATTACATAAAAATTCATTATCATAAAAAGTTCAACGTTAAAAAAATATAATATACCGTCTATTAAATAGTGCTTATTTACATAAAAATTAATACATTTTGTTTTATGCTTAATTTACTTTGAATAATTTATTTAAGAAATATGTGTTGTACTTTTTAATTAATGTAAAGAACATTCAGAATATTAAAATATATGAAGAATAATAATATATAAAAACTAAATATATATGTACTAATTGAATCTCTTTACATATACTCATAAGTATGACGTTTATTTGGATAAATAGATCATAATATATCTTACTTTTGTTTTTAATCATGAAATAAATATTATTACAACAGTGTAAAAAAAAAGTTTTCTTTTAATTAAATAATTATATGTATAATTATTATGCTTTCAACTGACTTTAATAAGGTTTTTACTTCGAGGGACACTTTATATAAAATAATAAATGAACAATGACATTATATAAAAAATAGAATTTTTTAATATATGTTTTTTTACCCATGTATTAATATTGTAAATATATTATGAAAATATTTAAGATTTAAAATTTTCTAATTATATATTCAAAAGAACATACATAAAACTCTAAAAAATAATATATATTTTAATTTTCATATAAACGCTAGGAATAATGTAATTTGTATCTAATGAGATATTAATGTATATTTTATTTATAACAATTAAAATAGTATAATGTAATTTATTTATGATGAGTTAAATTTTTTTTTCTTATATATACCTAAAATATGTTAATCCTTAAACTTGTGAATTTTACATATCTTAATCTATATATAAGCAGAATTTTCTTCAATGTACATAAAAAATAAAAACTTATGCTAGATAAAATGTCCTAAAAATATCTTTTTTAGCCTAATTATATTTATACTTAATGTACCAGAAGTTAAGTAAGCTATTCTGAGCCTTGTACAACTATATCCTGATAAAAGAACAAAATGAGAATAACAAAACTTCAGAATTAATTTCAGAACTTACAAATAATTCCAAAAAAATGAGATAGGAATTATAAAAAATATATAAAATAAAATATATATAAGTAAAATCAAAGATAAATGGAACACTTAATATCGTAAAATTAATTATTAAAAACAGAAGCAAGAACTATACACATGTATAGTGTACTAAAACCACTGTATTTACTTAAACAAAAAGCTCCAATAATCACTCTAAAAAAAGGGAAAAATGAATTGACATAAAATATAAAAAAATAATTTAATTTTTAAAAAGTTACAAAATATGAGTTTTGTATTTTGTGCGAGTATTTACTAATACTTTTCATAATTACAAATAATGTTTTTATAGTTATAAATTATTTCAACACTCTAATTGAGGATGTGTCATGTTCAAATATACCCATTTTAGTTAGAAATAGAAATTTTGTTTTATGCAAGAAAAAAGTACTCGCATTTTTTTATTCATTTACAATATTTTGACTTAATGGCTAAAAATTTTTTCATAGATATATTGAATGACATTTATGAGTAACTCAGAATTTGTTCCAATTACTAAAATAAAAATATTTTAAATTATACTATAGAAATATTATACTATAGATAAGTAAATAATATTAAAAAAAAAAAAATAGAAAAAAAAGAATTTCAACAAATTATCTATTAATATATGAATAAATTTTATTCATTAATCTTATTCATCTGATGATAAAAAAAGTAATTAAAAAATATATACCATATTTATATAGTAATTTCCAATATAATATATATTCAATTAGTTTATACAAGTCTGAATTAACTGTATTATGAAGAAAAATAATAAAATTATAAATTGTTTAAATTATTTATATTTATTTAATCATTTAGTATTCTCAGTTTATTAAGCACTTGTAAATAATACATAATGAAAAAAATATGTTCTTTTATTATATATTTATAGTTTAACATTTACAACATGCAAAAAAATTAAAGGACTCATAAAAAATATTTACAATCAATATGCTGTATATTTCTCATAAAACCTATTGCACATAATAAATATTAAGTTTTTATTTTAGTAAACATATACATACGCACATAAGTGTATCAAAATGCACTGAATTCCTTTCATAGAATTGAAAACAAGACACATATATTTTTAGTTTAAAATAAATCATACATTTTCCTAAAAACATAAATAAATAATAATTTTATACTAGAAAACGTAAAATAAAAATAAAACTGTTTATTACAAATGTAAATTATAATATTCCTAAAAAACTGTTTAAATTCTACTATTATTTATAAAATATAAAGTAATAATATTTATATTTATAGAAATGTATTTAAATACAAAAATATATATATTATGCCATAATATTAAAATAAGTTACATAATTAATTCAAAATAAAAACTTGAAAATGTTAAAAAATTTGAATTCAAAGAAAATTAAGAACATAATATAATAATGTACTTTATCAAAGAGGCCAGGTTTATACAAGCGCACTTATGATACTATAGCAATTACATACATATTTTATTTATATATAAATAAAAATGTTACAGTTACGATATTATATTAAACAATATTTTACATATATATATATATATATATATATATATATATATGTATACCTTATTATTCATTTTACTCCGTCATTAACTTAATTTTTTTATATTTTTCATTATTTCTTAAAATCTTATAAATCGCTATTATAACAATGACCGATAATATAATTATAACTACTCCAAATAATATTAGATAAATAGTTCCTTCATCTAATTGCATTATTTCTTTTAATTTTCCTATAAATTCAAAAAGAAACTGCTGCTTTTTTCTATTTTCTTCACTAATGGACATTTCAATTCCACGTAATATGGGTAATCCTGTGCCTATCAGAAAAAAAAGAAAAAATATTGCAACTCCAAATCCGTAATTTTTAAATTTTATTTTTTTTAAAGTTATATCACGAATTCTTCTGTTTTTTTCAAGAAAATTATCATAATCTTTTTTTTTTATCCATTTTTTTTCAAAATGAAAATGTTTTCCATCAAACATTCCATTATTATAATCTATGAATTCTGTGTAGTATTGTGCCTTATTTAATAAACTTCTATTAGACTGTTTTTTTTTTCCTTTTCCCCATTTTTTATTATTATATATATTTTTTTCTTGATGCTCCCATTTATTTTGTATATTATCTTTTAAACCTACATCGTTGTAATTCTTATACTGTTTATATTTTGCCAGTAATCTATAATTTTTTTTATCTATTTTGCTACCATTATTATAGTTCTCATCTAAATATTTGATAAACGTACTCTAAAAAAAAGGAACATAAATATATATTATTTAATATATAATATAGTATAATTCTGAAAAGCAGTAATGATAAAAATAACACGTAAAAATTATGAAACGTGAAATATCTCTATACAAAATTATCATACACTATCATTGTTAAAATAACTTATACAAGATAAAAAAAAAATAAACCCAGAAATTTTAAAAAATAGGAGAAACATAATTTTTTGTTCCATCATATAGAAATTTAATTTTGTAATATGTTCAGTAAAGAAAAAATTAACAATAATATAGTATTTTTTATATGTTAAAGGTACGATAATTATTCATTTAATTTTTTTTTTTTTTTTTCTAAATACATAGTAAAGTTTATATAACTATAATATTTTTCGCTATATAAACAAAGAGAAGTAGCTTTAAAACTACATTATATAATTATTATTTTAATGTTATTTTTATAAATGTAACATTAATTAGAATAATATAATTTGTATTCATTTATACATATTAGAAATATATAATTTACTATTTAATATAGCAAAGTAATAAAATAATTCTTTTATTATATATTTTTAAAGTAAAAAAAAAATTATATGATTTCTTAATATTTATATATATTTAGTATTAACACAATATAGAATGTAGAGAAGATAGATAAATTTTTCTTCTATAGAAAAAGTGAATTATTATCTATTTTAATAATTTTTTTCTATTAATTATTCTAATTATATAAGCATAATATTTTGGAAAAATGTTTATGCATAAAAAATATTAATAATTTTAATAATAGTAATAATAAATAAAGAAAATTGCATTCCTTACAAATTTTAGTATATAAAATTTATACCACTTTCATTAGTTAATACATAAACGTATTTAAAATTTTATTGTCCATATTATAATTTAAAAATAAAATATGTATAATGTAGAAACTTAAAAAAAAATATATTTCAAAGATAAATAGTCACTGTTCCTTTATTTTTATAATATAATTTTTCAATTTAAAAATTTTTAATTATACGTAATTTATACTAAATAACTAGTTAAGCTTCTTTATTTTTAAGGAAATAATTTTTTTTTATTTAAATATACATATATATATATATATATATTCTTTTAGTAATATAAAAAGAAGAAAAAAAAAAAAAAGAATTTTAACATATGCAACAATAATTAATAAAAATTAACAATTTATTTCCGTTCTTTATTATCATAAGTTATAAAAACAATTTATAGTATGTTTATTTTTAAATATTTTTTATAATACATATTTAAGTAATTTTGCAAAAATGAAATAAAAACACACATAGACACAACAATAGGTTAAAAAATGTTTTTAACTTTTCATTTAATTGTGATGATTTAGAAGTATGAAATTATTAAAGTTACATAAAACCAGTATTTAATAAAGATATTGTTTTATGATATATTTATATTTTATCTTTTAAAACATATAGAACTAATCATTTATTAAAAATATATTTACAAAAAATATTATAATTTTGTGTTTGTTAAAAAACGTATTTTATAGAATAAATTTTATGCTTATTTATAAGTAAGAAATAAATATATATATACACATTAATGCAACAATATATTTTCACTTCATTCTATTAAATAAAGAACTATACACTTTTATCCTTATTTCAAAACTAACAATGATCTTATTAAAGTTATTTAAAAAAATAATATATTTGTACTAGAGCAACAAGGAAAATTGAAACGAACAAGTTTTATTTCAAGCACAAATTATCATACACCAATAAAATTCCATGATTATTCCATAATGTATTAATTTTATCTCATATACATATACCATTCATCAGTATCTATTTTAATACATAAATATAAATATCACACTGTAATACTTAATATAACAGAAGAAAGACTCTAAAAACATATTGTGTAGCACCAATACATTCAAAATAACAAATATACTAATAAAGCATCTATTTACTTTTGAGTACCAAACGTTCTAGCTAGCATATGTACATTCATATAATTTAGACAATTATGCATATCTTTATTGAACATATAAGTAATTATAATGCACTTTTGTATTCAGATTACCAGGTACACTACGTAAATAATAACATTTTTTTTATCCATTCTAACATTTAGTTTTCAAAATTCTTTTATATTTTCTAAACTTCATATAAGTAAAAGCAGATCATATCAACAATATAACAATTAATATACCCAAAAATACAAGAAATGTTATATCGCATTCATCTTTTAAAATTATATTAACGTAGTCATAACTAACAGTAGTATTAAAATTTTTACTTTGACCAAAAAAACTACATATTGAACCTCCTAATGATGCTAATAATGCCAAAAAGAATACTAAAGTAGGTAATAACATTTTATGCCCAAACTTTTTACATATTAATTTTGGGTATGTCTTATTACTAATTGAAGATTTTTTTTTTATAATAAAATCTATGTAATCATGTTACTTGAAAGTTTTTTTTCAAAATGAGATAATTGTTTTTTTCCATATATTAATTTTTTTGTACCTTATATTTTTTATTGAATTCTTCATATAAAGAACTTCTCCTTGATTGTGTGCTTGTTTGTTTGTTCCTCTTTCCATTTCTAAATACAAATGTTTCGTCATTCTTTTAATAATTAGGTATCTGTTGTGAATATATAATATGTGAAATGATTTTATGTTCAAGTTCTGCTAGTAATCGAAAATTTCTTAAATCTAATTTTATATCATATGTATGGTCTCCCATAAATATATTAAACATATTCTAATAAAAAAAAATATATATTTATTATTTAAAATAATAGTTAATCTCAATCTCAAAATCATAGGTGATAAAAATAAGAACCGGATAAATAAAAAATACAAATTTCCTTAAATAAAATTATCATACCTCTTCATTGTAAAAACTATATATTCTAGATGAAAGTATAAACATACCAATTTTAATAAAAAACTTTGACCTAATTTTTTTTCCTGTGATATATAATTTTAAAATTGTACTACATTCAGTAAGAAAACAACAAACAATACTAAAATATTGTCTTAATTATAAAGGATAATGTATTTATTTATTAATTTTGTATTTATTTATAAGAATATAATTATATGTAGATAATATAAATGTATTTTACAACTGATACCAATAATAGAAACTTTATAAATTTATTATATAATTTTTATCTTAATGATATTAATAAAAAATTATCTTTAATAAAAATAATATAATTCGTATTCATTCATAAATATACAAAAAATATAAAATTTAATATAGTACAGTAATTAAATACTTTTTATATAATTCTTTTTTAAAATATATATATATATATATATTTATATATAATTTTTTTAATATTTCAAACTATTAAATATATGTAAAATGTAAAATATATGAAATATGGAATATAGGTTATATATTATACTATATATTAAGAGATTAATATATAAATATAATAATAGTTTTTTATTAATAATGCCAATTTTGCAAACGCTACATTTTGGAACAAATGTTTATTATAGTTGAAAATCTGTTATTATCATAACAATATAATAGTAGTAATATTAATTATAAAAAAAAGCATTTTGCCTAAGTTATGTATTATATTAATTATGAAAAATCATTTCCTTATTATATATTACATATTAAAAAAAATTATACTAATAGGATACCCACTAATATATTAAAAATATCTATTTTTTAAAGATAATTAAAATAAACAGAAAAAAAGAAGTTATAAATTGTTGTATCATAATTTTGAAAATAATATATTTTAAATAATTTTAATATATATCATTATTTCTATATGAAATTTGTTTATACTCATAGAATTAATTTCTTTTTCGTGTTCTTTGATTAAAATTATATATTTAAAAAAAAATTAAATTAAATAAAATAAAATATAATGAGGGAAAAATAGATATAATAAAGAAAAATTTTCTCAAAAATATATTATATATTTTCGTCGGTTCGAAGATATATAAAGTTAAATATATTTAAATATTAAGATCATTTGTGGAATATAATATGTAGATAATAAATAAGAATAAGTATATTTTAATAAAATATATTTTCTAGTAATATTTTTCTTATAGTTTTCGGCAGAATATATTATACTATTATTTATTCTTTTACAAGTCAATAATATCAGGAACAAATTCTGAAAATAAAAATTAAAAAATAAACATAAGTAATATATTTTTAAAAATAATTTTAGCAAAAAAATATATAATTCCTCAATATTTATATACCTTATGCATTATAATCTTGGGTATGACAATTATGAATATACCATACGCAAAGAAATATATTGGAGTAATACGATATAAAACTATATATTATTTTTCACTTTAGGAAATATTATTCTTTAGATTAAACAAGTGAAAGAATTAAAAAAAAATAAAAAATATATAAATTTAAAACACTATACTTAAAATACAAAACAAAAGAAAACAATATAAATTGACACTAATATATTTTTTGTTTTAATATATATATATGTTATTTTCGTTAAAGCATACACGGAGACTCTTATCTAGTTTCTTGGGATTTCTTTTTCGAATTTGGTAATCTCACATTTTTAAGTACAGTTAATATTTACATATAAATTATGAGCAAAACCATTTTAAATATTCATAATTATATACATATAACTTATAAAATATTTCACAAAATTGAACTCTTTGTATAATAAAATCCTCCAAGACATTTACGTATAAATAGGATTTATCAATTTTAACAATATTCATTATTTCTAAATATATTTTTGAGACCAATTCTTGAAAAATAAATAAATATTAGTAAAAATTATATATATTTTTCTCAATTTGAGGAGTCATATAGAATAAGTTTAATTTTCTATTAAAACATTTTATTTTTTCATTATTACGTATATATAATATAAGTATATTTTTATTTTACTCCCATATCTCAACAATCTTTACCTACTTTTGCGACATATCATTTTTATATTTAATAATTAATATTATTAATACATAACAATAACTCTTATTAGTGAAGACAAGTTAATAAATTTCCATTTCCACAATATAATTTTTATGTTTATATTAGCTATATAATACTATGTGTACAAAAAGTGAATTATTCTTTTATATATTTAATTTTTATCAAAAATAATATATTCTCTATATGGTTTTATATATAATTTACCAAAGAAATCAATATTCTTCTTTTTTACAAGGATATGTTTTTTTTTACTCCTTTTTATAATTTAACTTATAAATTATATGTTTTACTATTTCTAAAAAGTTTTAATAATAGAGTTATATATATAGTTTTGGGGCCTATGCTGAAAAATATAATTGATTATATAATGGATATATAAATACATATGTTACACTAAATGCAATAAATTTTGCACACAAATTGAAAATGTTAAAAATGAATATCACCCTCGTAAATATCATATAATGAAACACAAAAGGACACTACTCTTAAATGATATTAATGAACTGCATGAAGGTACTGAATCCAAAAGTTATACAGTTATTATAAAAATCTCATTTGTAGGTATACTGAAACAAGAAAAACTAACTTATATAGCTAGGTTGTATGAATTTATATCTTTATTTTAAACTACTACATTAACACTTATTGCAATATTTTTAATGTTTCCTTTTGTTTAGTACTAAAAAATAATTTACATAAAAATGTGAATGTTTCACACAATCCTTGTAATACGATACTACAATAAATTACTGTTTTTATAGTGTTGCATATATAAATATTAAATTTATTTAATAATAATTTAAATCACTTGTACTTTTCCTTGAACTTTAATGAGAAAAAATAAAAATATGTACATGAATGAAATACATTAATACAGATAAATAGTTTTACAAATTATAAGATATATTAGACTTACATCAGATATTAAATAACATATAGTGTAAAAAATTGTAATTCATAAATGCTCAATAATATATCTCATTGTATATATAATATAGAATCCTGAACAATTTAATTAATATATATATTAAAATAAATTGAAAACAAAAAATGGTCAGAGCTATTTTTTTTTAATTACACTTTAAATGTAATAGAATAGGATTATGCTTTTAATAGTACTATAAAAAGTTAATACATAAAAATTCATGTAAAAAATTGAAGAGTATAAGAATATATACATATTTATGTAATCCAAAGACAAATTTTTTTCGTAAAAGTATGATTAATAGAGGCACAGAAATATAAATACAAATTAATTTTTATTGGATAACCAATTTCCAAATTATTGTTTTACATTAAGTTTCTTAGGATATGTAATATTTCTTATATAAAATCCATTCAGATAATATATATAAATGAAAATGTATCAAAAAGTACAAACTAATAATTCAATAAGCTTAACAAGATCAGTAGATCTAGTAGATGAAAAGAATTATAATGAAAATTAAATAAAAATTCGTAATACTAAGAATATGTCATATATGAATTTAGGATAAATACATATATATTGATTTTTATACTATAATTATTAAATTGTCAAAATTGTGGTATATATGATTGTCACGTTTAGAATTATAAATATTAAAATAATAGAATTCTATAAAGAATAAATTATACATATAATGTTTTTATTTAATCAAATAATATGAAAGGATACTAAATAAAACATAAAAATAATATCATATATTTTACATAACAATAATCTTGTAAAATATAATTTATTGCTTTATTCGTGAAAAAACTTATGAAAATAAGTTCTTTTTATAACTTGATACAATTATATATTTATCTGTTTAACTAATAGAACACTGCTAAAATTAAGACATACTTATCATCAAAATATATTTTTTTTATTTTATATTTTAAGTATATTATTATTTATGACTGTTTTAACTATAATAATATGTTATTAATTATAAGCTCTAGTTTGAGTAACATTAAATAGAAATTAAAATACCTTAGTTCCTCTTTAAAATTTTATATACTACAGTTTTTACATGGTGTTATTGTACATAATGAATAAGAAACAATTATTATTTGTTATTTAAATAACTGCACTATCCAAATTTCATTTACTTTTACATATTTTTCCTATTTCAGGCTGTAATACTTTTTATGCTTTTAGCATCTGTATTAACTTATGTTAATGCTTTACATAAAAATATATGTATTTTTGTATTAAATATTATTTTTTAAATAAAAATGTTTATAATATATTCTCAGTAATATGAAGGACATTCCATTAATTCATATAAATTTTTATTAATTTTGTATTATTTTTAAATAAACCTAATGTATATATTTCATTATTATACAAATATTCTTATTATATATTAAAAATTATAATAAAAAATGTATTAACAAAGAGAAAAAAAAAATTTTTTTTTGTAAATATTTTAAACATAAATTTACGTAGCTCTTTTTTAAATTTTTTCAAATATTTCACAATATCATACTTTGTTTAATGTCACCAGATATTAATTTTCAATAATATGTTCATTATATATATTATATTTACATATATTTATATAATATATACTAATGCAAATACATGAATAAATAAAGCTTTAAAACATGATAGATCTTTTTTATTTATAATCCACTCTATATGGTTATTAAGTAATATATATATAAAAAAAATTATATAATATTTAAGAGATTAAAATAAAATGAACACAACAACAAACAAATAAATTTTATATAAATATATTAAACGATAAAAATAAATTAAAATAAAACTTATTAAAAAAGCAGAATTACTAAATATTACCATTATAACGTAATGTTTTTTGTGAAATAATTAATTACAAAAATTTATTATTAATATATATTTTTTTTAATTTTCGGATTATTCACTATATCATATGTACATGTTTCAAGTGTAATATTAAAATAAGAAATAATATATATAATTTATACTATAATAACCTATTATGGTGTTTCTGATTTTAAATTGCTCTGTAATTTTATTTAATTATTCCCGTATTAAAAGGCATTATAAATGATACAGGATATATTTTTCATTTTTTATGCTATATAAATATTTATAATAATAAAAAAGTTATTATCATTTAGTTAAATATATAAACAAACAAAAAGTTATTTATTATATTTTTAATTTACTTATTAGAATATATCTATCAATTATTACAGATAAATAATTACAGAGGATCAAGATTTGTTATTTTATATAACTTAATATATTATTCCATTTATGTTTAATTATTATGTCATTATTTTTTATTACAATATTATAATTTATATTATGTTTTCTTCAACCACACTGTAAAATTAATATTGTTATAATTATATCTTAATAAATTTTTCATATTTTATATAAGTAATCACATATATTTTCATTAATTAATAGGTACAAATATACTTTTAATTAATTAGATGTTTGATCAAATGAAACGATTTGTATATAAAAGCGATGGCAGGTACATATAAATGAAAATATATGTATAATAAATTATATTCTATTAAAACTATTCAATGTAATAATATATACTATAAATAATGAGTTTTTAGATAATAGTTATAAATATAATATTTAATATCACAACTATATTTTAATGATAAAATTATTTCAAAGTATAACAACAATTTAGCAAATTTATATATTATTAACTTTTATTCATATATACAATGCAGTAAATATAAAAAAATATTAACAAATGAATATCGCTACAATGGTCTGTATAAATAATAAATAGAAAAATTAAGAAAAAATAATAAATAAAAACATACTATCACTTATAACAATGATATGGTTTATAATTCATTTATTCTAGAAAGATTTAAGAATAAAGAGAATTATTTACATTAATATAGATAATAAGATATATATATATATATGTTTGTATAAGGAAAAAAGAAAAAATAGAAATGTATTAATTAAAGTAGTTTCTACCAAAAAATTTTATATCACATGTTCATGTAACTTATTTGTAATTTTTTATTGTTAGTTATTTGACTTCATTTTAATTAATGGAATATGTATATTATATAGAAATATAAACCTGACTATGATTTAATATCAAAATATGTTTAATATATATTTCCTTAAGGTTAATGAAAATAAGAATGATACAAAATAATTAGTAATATATATTCATTTATTTTTTAATTAATACATAAATTTTTATGTAAATGAAAATAATATAATATATTTTTATTAATATATATTTTCTTAAAATTGTTCTATTGATAATTAAAAAGATATAAAGTTCCAGTTTCCTTTCGGATTTTAACTTACAACAAACTATAGTGTTAATGTAGGATCATCATGGAAAATTGTTTTTCTTTGGTAATATTTATTATTTTTTAATATTCATAAAATTATGCATAAATTATGTATTTATTATATAGAAAGTTATAATAAAAAGAGATAAAAATTAATATTTCTTCATTATTTTGAATATAGAATTACGGTGCTAGAGCTTCCGGCTATTTCATGTTCCGTTATGATCCATTTTTTAATAAAATTAGAAATACAATAATAGAGAAAACTAGTTCCTTAAGTAATGTGAATGATAAACAAAATTTTAGGAAAGAGTGTCTAGCTCTGGCTGATTATCTAGTTAAAAATAAATCTCCTCCATCTTATTATAGCAATCAAAAAAAAAGATGGGAAGGAGCCATAAGGGATTGGAACGAAAAATACTATAAAGGGCTAACTAAACATGGAGGGTGTTTTATGATTTTCGAAGAGGAAGAAAAAAAAATTTTAGAATTAATATATGAAGCGGAAGATTTCTGTGAGGAGAAAATAAAAAAAAAACCAGAACATAGTTGCATTCAGAAAGCACGCGATAATCCAAATAATTGTGATAGTAAGTGTTCAACAGAAATTAGTGAATATAACGAGTGGATTATAGAGAGAAAGAACTATTTTACAAAAACTAAAAAACAAATTTATGAAAAGTGCAGAAAAAACAATCAAGTATTACCATTTCCAAAAAAAACTTGTGATGTACGTAAACCTGAAACATTTAAACAAATTCCTGTATGCAATACACAAAAGCCCGTTACACAAGAAAAATCTTTACAAGTACCAAACGAACAACAATATTCAGCTAAATCTCAAGTTCTCCCTATAGTAGAATCTCAAAAATCAACTGTACCAAAAAATAGTGAAGAAAATCTACCCCTACATCACGGTTCAAGTACAGATATTGGAACTACACTAATCGCAGGTGATCAATATGAACATCATGCTGAATCACAAGAACCAAAACTTTCTGAATCTTTGGATTCAGGAATGCAATCTCAAAAATCACCAGATTCTTTATCTACTACTGTAATATCCGAACAGACAACTACTGTAGATACGAATTTACAACATTCAAAGGGTGAAATATCAAACCCTCCCCGAGGTACAGAATCGCCAAATTCAACATTACTAGTAGGTACTGTACCTTTCCAAAAAAGTGAGAAATTAGAAGAAATCAATAAGAATCAAATTATTTCTCAATCTCAAGAATCACCAGTCATTGTTCCGTCATCTCATGCCCCAATTGAATTACCTAGAACAGCAGGTAGTATTAATGCTACTTATTTTTATATATATGCAACAAATAAACTAAATAATATATTTATTTATAAAACTATTACAGGTCAAGAACAAAATTCATCTGTAATAAACACACCATCTATTTTAATAACCGTTCTTCTTATTATGGTATTTTCCATTTTTATTAAAGTAAATTTAAACAAAATTATTAAATACATGATATATATTTGAGTTCAGTAATAATATATATTATAAATATATTTTTCTATATTATAGTATGCTTTAATAGTGATGTTCAAAAAAAAAAAAAAGATAAAGAGAAAACAAATGAAATTCCTTAGAATACTACTACCTTCTTGCTCTAAGAGAAAAAGAATATTTTTAACAAATGATCAATTGGTTCAACAAAAATATAATAATAAAGAAATCACCAAAAAAATAAAATTACAAGAACATAACATAAAACAAAAAGTAAACTCCTCAAAGAGTAAAACGGAAAGGACAAAAACTATTATAGAAGTACATATGGAAGTGCTTCAAGAATTCAGAAAAGAAGAATGGGAATTAAAAAAAAGAGAATATTTGGAAATATGCTTAGATGAGTTCACAAAAGAAAAAAATACAACCTATCCTAATTTAAAAGACGATCAACTATTCGTAGAATATACTAAAAACACTACAGGCACTGAAGAATCCATAACTTTATGCAATAAGTGGATAGAAAGACACAAAAATCTTTCTGAACAATTAAAAAAAGAAGATTGGTTCAACAGCTTGAAAAATGAATGGAAAATAGAACGAGATTACATAAAAAGAACTAAAGAATTAGATAATAGTATTCCAAATGACACTCAAAATATTTCATCATTAGAAACAGAAAAAAATATATGGAGACAATGGATATCAAAGAAGAGTCGGATTATAGAGCACTATTTGGAATATGAATGGTTTAGCGGATTAACGGAAGAATTACAGAATACCTTGGATGAATATGGAAATGACAAAAATAAAAATAATGTATCACTAATTAATTTGGATGAGTTGGAACAAAAAGGAAGTAGTGAAGAACTATATAAAAACATAAAAAAAAAATTACTAGAAAAACTGTGTATACTTGTACTTATGACAATATTAGAAGAATGCAGAAAGGAGGAGAATACAGAGAATAGTGAATCATATTTGGATAATTCCATAAATGATTGCAAGTTAGGAAAAAATATTTATGGAAATTCAGGAATTACAGAAAACATAAATAAAGATATAGGAAATGTTTTGGAGTACATGGAAAATAAGGAATCTTATAGCAATAAAGTAGAAGAACCTTTTATACAGGAACTGAATGATTGGATAAGAGAAGAAAATACATATATAAATTTTATAAACAATTAGAACAAATTATAAATATCCTGGGAGAAATTAGATTGATATAACCCATAAAGAGATAGGGACAAATTTAAATGTATTCGAAGAATAATTTATTGAAATAAAATGATATATATAATGTAAAATTGCTAAACTATGCGATATTGAAAGGAAAAACACAAAAAGATAACTATAAAGTAAAGGAAAAAATAAAAGTAAAAATTATTTGCGAAATAATAACATTGAAACAGAGTTACATAAAAAAAATTCGAATTATATATAAATTTTTTTAATTCTATAAGAATATCTAAAACACGTTATATTAATACTTGAATCAATAATAATAGCCAATTGCCAATGTATAAATAATAAAAAATAAATTTCATACTATAAATTTTAGCATACTAATTCAGCAAAATTTAAGAAATGCTTTTTTTTTTATTACTTAATATATAACTTCTTTCAAAAAATCATAAGATATATTGAACTTATAACTTGTGCTTTTAAAATGTATATTTACTTTTTAATATATATTAAATTATTACATTATCTAATATTGGTAACCTAACTTTCCCAGATAAAATATTAAAGCTCAGATTAGTATACACCTATTAATTTATATAAATATGTATATATTATATATTTTTTTTTTCCATTCTCTTTTAAATAATTAATGTGTTAATAATTATTTTATCTAATTTAATATTTAAATATTATAATAATATAATATTACATTCTTATTAAAATAAATAATATTTTACTTTGTTTAATAACAATATTTTTTTTAAGGAACCATTGGAAAAAATGAATAAATATATTCTTTAGTATTTTATTTTTCTTTTATATTAATATAAAAAGAAGCAAGTTATTATAAAAAAAACTTTATAATATATATAACTTTTAAAGAGATTATTAAATCTATTATTATATGAATACATAATTATGAAGTATAACATAATTTTTTATTAATAATAAATATTGCAATAATATATTTATAATAAATAATTGCTTAATATATAGTTACAATACAATTAATTAATAATAGTTTATTATATTCCTTATATTAGATTCTTTATATTTAATATATATATATCTTCCGCAAGAACACTTATGTTATATATGTAATATATGCTGTTATCTAAAATAAAATATTAAAGTATTTTTTGAGTACATAGAAGATACGATCAATTTTGCTAAATTAATACAAAAAAAAATTATAAAAATCCTATAGCTTTAATTTGAGGGGCTATATATTCATAAATGTATATATATATATGTATAATATTTTTATTATTTGTAAAGGTCTATAAAAGAAATGTAGGATATATATTTTTATATATAAAATTTTATTGTTTTTTCGTAATATATTATTAAAAGTACTATAATAATTAAGAATTAATAAGTAAATCCTCTTTATATTGATATTTCTAATTTTTTTTTATTTATTGTTTAAAAACTACAACTCAATTTCTTTTAAAGCTTCTTTTAATTAATTTTAGAAAACATTCATAAAACATAGTATTAACAATGTAAAATTAAGTATAATATTATTATTAATGCGAGATCAATAATTTTTATTTCTAAATTTAAATAGTAATTCATTTTTTATATATAAAATTCATGAATATGGAAATTCCTTATGATATATTTTATCCATATTAATGATATATTATATGGAACTCATATTAAGAGTCTTTAAATCATAAATAAAATCTAATATTCATTCTTAATTATTTCAATATTAAACTGAAAACGGCTAATATATTTTTTGCACAGAATTATTAATGTATATATATTCTAAATTATTAACAATATTATTATGAGTAAAGTTCATGAAAAAAAGCATTTACGTATAAATCAATTTTATATCTTTTTTAAAAATAAATATTCATTATTCATACATTAAAACAGTGAAAGTTTACAAGCAACGATTAAAAAAATTTTAAATAAATACATTATTAATGTATTTATATTAGAGTTTTTCATATAAATGTTATGTTTATTAAATTTTTATATACATCTCTATACATTTTATCTTACAATATTTTATACAAGGAAAATATCTTATTATTATTATAACATTTATAATATAATATATATAAAAACTAAAATAAGAGAAATACCTTATATATATGTAATGATATAAAATGCATCATCCAAGTACAAAAATAATTTTTTTTTTCATTATGTACATGCATATATATATATATATATATATATATGAATGAAAACAAATATAATTAATGTATTAATGTATGATTTATTACAAAAAATATAAATTTATGAGAAAGGTTTTTAATTTATTCATTATCAATTTATTATATAAAAAACATAATTTATACATAGTATATATATTTATACTGCTTCAATAGATATACATCATTGGTAGTATATTAATAAATTATAAAAAAAATTTATTTAAATATAAATACTATATTAAAAAATAATTTACATATGTTAAGAATTATTTAGTACCAGTAACTGTGATAATTTATTTTTTCATTTTTTCATAATCTTCTTTTTGTTGGGGTAAAGTACTTTAGTGAAAGTATATTTCAATACTATTATAAGTATATTGTTATTATGTAATCAAAGATGCATAATAATTGCACCTTAAAGTAAAATTAAAGGGAAAATTAATTATATATATATATATATAAATCATTGTAACTTTTTTAATTTTTACTAATTTTTTTCTTTTTATAAATTATATTTTTTCTAATAATAGTAGCAATATTTAAAAAAATCTTATTCATCTTCAAATTTTTACTTTTAATATTATTTCTTAAACTGTTGTATTATTAAAAATTTTGAATTAATATTAAAGATAATTAATGTCACCAGTACATAAGAAAAATATTTTTTATATTATTTAAAATATTAAAAGTCTTATTTTTTTAAATATGATATATCGGTAAAGGTAACCTTAGTTAAGCAGTATATATTTTTGTGTTAGCAGTTAATAAAATATTTTTTTCTTAAAATATATATTTCGTTAATATTTTTATATATCATCTCAATTAAATTTTATTCCTTATTATTATATATATATATATTGTTTTTCTAATTATATTAGGCATAATTCAAAATTATTTTTTAAATTTTGTTTATACGTAAGACATCAGCTGCTTCAAAGAGTTTTTTATTATTTTAGTTGTAAGAAGATTATTTAAAAAAATAAAATTTCAATGGTTAACATATATATATATATATATTACGTTATATACCTGTATTAAAATTTATCTATTTTTATTTTCATATTAAGAAAGCTGTTTATTAATATGTATATAAATTATAAAAATATAAATTCATTTTATCAAATAAATTATTTTAACAATGCGTAAAGTTGCAATTATTATATAAAATTATTATATTATTTTTAACTTTTCCTAAGATAATTTTATTAATACTGTTCTTATTTCGCTTCATATGAATAGATAATCTATGTTTTTAGTGTTTACTTACATAATTCTGAATACTTCTACAAGAGTATCTATATTTTTTAATTATTCATCTTTTTCTATTTAGATATATAGGATAATTACCTTTATATATATGTTTTCGTCAATTTTTAAGAATTTTATTTTGACAATTTTTTTTTATTCATTTTTTAATTTACCGCGTTTTTGTTTTCATTTCGATTTGTATTTCAATATATTAGGTAAATTTATATATATATGTATAACATTAAATTTTATTTTGTTCTATTCCGGAAAATGCATTTACTAATTATGCATAAATTACTAATACAAATAAATCATAATAAATTTGCTCAAAAAAACATTTTACAAGAATTTAAAATTATTTAAATAAATATAAAAATTAATTTCATAATTATTTATATTTAGTAGAAATATTATTTATGTGGAAATTTTAACTTCTGATGATTTTTTTTTTTTTTTTTTTTGCTGTAGCACAAAAAAAAGTAACATTGAATTACTTCTTTTATAACACAAACTGTAACTTCATTTAATAAACATTTATTAAGTATACATATTTATACAGAATTATTATTTAATTAAATTTATTTCAATGCGTCTTTTCTAAATTCCTCCCTTTCTGTTGTTCTCCAAAAATATATATTATTAATGTGGAATAAAGCCAATTTTGAACGCTTAATATATTTTAGTAATCATATTTTTCCCTTTACTTATTCCTATATATATATCAGTATATTAATTTTTTTTTCCTACAAATGTTTATATATTGATGTATCGTTAATAATATAAAAATTTTCATTTTTATTATTATTAATAATGCTTTATATATACATGTATAATCAACGTATACATACTTATACAAAAGTAATATATATATTTTTTTTTTCATTATATTTATTTTAAATATGATATCATACTTTCAATAATGTCATATATCATTTTTCTTAGATTAATTACTATATTTAAACTTTTTTAAATTTAACATGTTAAATTCTTATTTTAAATAGAAATTTCAATAAATTATTAATATGCTGTTTTTTGGGCTATGGAAAAAATTGGAGTTTTAAAAAATAAATAGAAAATATGTAAAAATATATAGAAACTTGATAAAAATCTATACACGAATTATATTTTATTATAAATTATAAAAACTATATATTATATACTTAAACATATTAAGGTGCTGCCCGCTAGTAAATGCTCGGAGATTAATAATATTTACTTAATATATATTTTTAACCTCTTTTCAGATAAATGCATGCTTATTCTTTCGAATTATTTATGTTTCCACTCAATTAAAGGATTATATTTAAAAATTCTACTTTTTAATAAATAATTTAATTTTCTATACAATAAATATGTTATCGTAAAAGTAATATATTCACATATATATATATATATATATATATATATTGATAATATTAATGTGTTTTTTTTTAGTTTATATATAGCTTTTATTACATTTCATTGTGTAAATGATTGAAATTATTAAAATCTTTAATATATAAAAATAATGAAACTATGCTGAATATCTAATTTTTTACATTAATGCTTATATAATATTTGCTTTTAAAAAAGATATAAACAAATAAATAAGAAAGAATTTTTTTTTTTCATTTTATCATTTATTTTATTTCGGAGTCACATTACATTATAATAATAGAATTCGCTACATTTAAGAGTATCTTTATATTTGATCATTTTTAACATTAACTTTGCAAAAACATATTTTAAATATAAAACTTTATGTAATTTATAAATATAATTATTTGTAAGATATGGTAGAATCAAATATGAAAAGAAAAAAGTAATAATAATAAACAAAATACTTCATATAAAACCAATATAAATCACTTTCCTTATTACTTATTTTTATTTTTGTGCTAATATTATCTTATAAAATAAAAAATCATTCTTCTAAAACGTTGTTAAAATATGTTTAAAAATTATTACATTTTAATTTATCAACTGCTTTTGCTAATGGTCTTTGGATTGAAAAAATGCACATAAAATTATTTAATAAAGAACAAATAACCTTATTAAATAGAAAAAAAAAAAAAAAAAAAAAACTTAAAATAAAAAAAATACTGTACACAAATATATCCAGTAGAATGTTAAAAAAAAAAAAAAGAAACAATTTATTTTTAAAATTTAATGCTTAATTTAGTTGCCTTTTTTCTTATTATATCATTTCCTGTTTGTATTTTTAAGACATTTATAAAACAAAGAATAATAGTAGCACAAATTTTAAAGTTTCAATATACTTTATAGGGCTATATTATTGGAATTATTGGTTTCATATATAAATATATATGATCTGTAAAGAATTAATAGCACTATTTCTTGTATTATTATACAAATTAATAATTTTAAGTATTATTTATAATATAAAAATATAACTATGCATATGTTAAATAATGATGTATTTCCAGCTTAGGTTTTAGTAGGTACTGTAGATCAAAATATATTAAAACCTAATACTACATATAATATAAATATAGCTAATGTATTATAATTCTGTTACTGTTATACATATTTCTCTCCTTTTTAGTTAACAATTTTTATCAAAATTAATTTTAAAATAAATTATAACAAGATAGTTACTATATAATTTTTAAAAATTTCTTACATTATATCTCTTAACAAAAGATCTAAATATATTTGTTCTAAAATTTTTTTTCTAATTAATAAAAATAAATCTATAAATATTAATACAACCAAATTTATTCACTTTTTTTTTTTTTGATACTATACACATTTATTATTAATTCAAATATAATAATGCATTTTCTTAAAACTATGAAAAAATAGTGATTATAGTTTGTAACTATATATAAAATAGAAAGAACTTTATTTCCCTAACATAAATGAACATATTTATTTGTAATTATTCAAGTTGTACTATTATATATTCATTTGAAAGTGAAAACATATATTTTTTATAGAAATCCATTTACATACACAAACATTTATATTTGTCTAAATATATTTAATTAAGCGAAAATAACATTTTAAAATAAAAAACGAAAAGTATTAAAACAGTGAAATTCATAAGGAAACATATGTTTTTATATTTTACCGTTTCTTAACATACAGACCACGTATACTCACGTACATTTATAAAACTTTATATAATAGTTATCTTATTCGGAAATATATTACTCATATATTAAATATATTACTTCATATTAATAATTGCCTCACATAAAAATTCGTATTTTTATTTTTTCATTTTACTCAGTCATTAACTTAATCTTTTTATATTTTTCATTATTTCTCAAGATCTTGGGAATAGCTATTATAAGAATAGCACCTAATATAATGATAAGAACAAAAAAAAATAATGCAAAAGCTTCTTCTTTCTTTACTATATACTCGAAAGGTTTTTCTATATAATCCCAAAAGCTTTTTATAAAAGCTAATTTTTCTTCAAGTGCACTATATGAAGGTAGTGCTTTTAATATGGGTAATCCTATTCCCAACAAGAAAAAAATAAAAAATATGAAAACTCCAAATCCGTAATTTCTAAATTTTATTTTTCTTAAAGCTATATCCCTAATTCTATTGTTTTTTTCAAGAAAAGTGTTATAATCTTTTTTTTTGATCCATCTTTTTTCAAAATGGAAATGTTTTCCATCAAACATTCCATCATTATAATCTACGACTTCTGTATAATATGTAGCCCTATTTAATAGACTACTATTAGATTGTTTATTTTTTCCTTTATTTCTTTTTATATTAATAGATATATTTTCTTTATCCGACTTCCAATTGTCTGGCATACCCACTTTTAACTGTGTAATATTTGAATTTTTGTCTTCCTTATATTTTACTAGTAATCTATAAGTTATTGTATATAATGTCTTATTAAAATTGTTCTCATTAGCCAAATATTTATTAAAAATATTCTAAGGAAAAAAGAATGAACATTGATTATATAATAGATTATATAATTTAGTAGTAAAAAACTGTATTAAATAAAATACATGCGAAAAAAATAAATAACATATATATCCTTAAATAGAATAACGTACGAAATCATTGTTAAAATTGCATATCCATATTAAAACGAAAAACATAGTAGTTTTGTTAAATGAGATTAACTTAATTTTTTGTTCCATCATATATTTCTCTAATACTATATTATACTAAATAAAAAAAAAATTTTAAAATAATATAATATTCCTCATATGATAAAATTAAATATTTATTTTTAATATTCAATTTTATTATTTCTTCGTAAATACCTTCAAAAATTATGTAACTATAACATGTTTCACATAAATTACCAAAATTAATAACATTCAAAATATAATATATATAATCTTTATAGTAATTGAAATTAAAAAAAAAAATACCTATTATTGAAATGAATAATTTGAATTCATTTATAAAAATTCAAAATATAAAATTTAATTTTTTAATTTAGTGTATAATTTATATTATTTTTTTATTAATTCTTTTTAGAAAAAACTAAAAAGAAAACATATAATTCCCTATTAAATTTGATCATTAAGAATATATAAAATATAGAATATAGAGAATGTATATTTAGTACATTGCTCTACCTATTAAAACAGGAATTACTAATTCTATGGATGTAATATCGTAATATTTATAATAATATAAACATATTTTCAAGAAATTATATATTTTTAATAAAATATTAATTATTGGTAACAATATATTAATACTAATAACAAATAAATATAACTATATTTTGTACTATGTTTGTGTAATATTTTTTATAAAGTGTATTCTAGTCATTACACAAATATATGTATTCTTTTATGTTTCATATTATATTTTTAAAATCAAATTTATAACATATAACATAATATATAAAAAAGTTTATTCTATTTGTAATAAATAACTCTTAAATATTTACTTATGTAAAGAATTCTTTAGTCTTAGAAAAATTCATGGTTTCTAAGTATTTTCTTGATCTTTTTTTCATTAATTCTGTACATATTTGTGTAAATTATTTATATGTTAAAATAACTGAAGTATTATATTCAAATAGTTTACATGCTTTATAATATTTTTAATATTCCACTTTTTAAATAACTATATCATGAAATGTGTTCTTATATATATATTCTTAATAATATTCCAATATCTTTTACAAACAACTGTATATTCTATCTTATTTTCTTTATAATGCTCTTTTAAATATATTGTTTATACTAATATATTTTACATCATTATATTTATATCCAATGATATACTGATATTAAGTAATTTACTTTTCTTCATTTCATATATTTGTCTAAGATATAATAAAAATATTTTTATATTTTCAATTAAAATATTGTTTAGAATTTTTGAATAATATATAATTTTCTTACATATTAACAATAAAGGTATTACTCTTTTTTGATTATATACTTATAAATTAAACATACAAATGTTCTTATGATAATAAATATTTTGAATAACATTTCATGCATTTAAATTTTATGATTTTATTTATGTTCATTTTACATTATTATTATATTGAGATATATATTTTTATATATTTTCCTCTATTTTCTAATTAATCTATACAACATGCTGCCTTATCAAAGTTTATATAAGTTAACATTCATATATACAAGTTAATGCGTATAAAATACAACTCTTAATTTTGTTATTATAATTAATTCTTAATCATCGCAAAATATTTCATTATATAAATGTTTCTTTTATTTATACAATATATATATATATAATAGAATTTTTATAATAGTATTCTTTTTATATAACTTGATACATTATATATTATAGTAATGAAAGTTATTATATCATGATTCATATTAATTTATTTTATATTTTAATTCATTTACATTCATATAATACCTTGCTCTAGAATATGCTTATGTTGTAGTTTATAACTTACCATAAAAAAAAATATTTTTTTTGTTTACTTTAATGAATAATATATATATATAAATGCAACAAATTTTATTCACTTCATTTCCTCAAATTAAAGAAAGACACATATGTGTTTGATTTAAAACTCATAATAAATTATTTTAAATATAATAACAATTAAACGTTTAATCAAGAACAATATGAAAAATATAAATCTGAAAATTTTGAATTGAATATAAATTATCATACATTAATAAAATTATGTGAATTGTACTATAATATATTTCCTTTAATGTATAAACATATATTTTCCATGGATATTTAATTAAATTGAAAATTGTAAATATGAAACTATAATATTTAGTTATCCTTATACAATACAATGAAATACTTAATTAAAAAATTTTTAATATTCAAATATAAATAGAATTACTGTTATAATAATTATTTACTATAATGCATAAAAAACGAACTGATTTAATTAGGCACATTTATAAAATTTAAGCACTTATACATACTACTAATAAATATATAATTAAATATATTACCGAAGTTGATTTACATTAAAGAATTCATTACAGAAAAAAACATAATGCATACCATATATTTTACCTTTTCTTAAATTTAATTTTTTGATATTTCTTAACTTTCTTGTGGTAATAAAAAAGGCCTAATATAAGTATGACACCTAATATAAGCAAAGGTATAACATATATTAGATAGTTAAAAAAACTATCTACATAAACGTATCCTGCTACTCTCTTCTCTACCTTTCCTCCCTTCATCCCTAACAATGCGTTAGGTACTTTATTCATTGACCTGAACAACCAGCTTACAGGAGAATCCTTCAACAACATACTTAAACCACGGTACCATTCAGTTATACCACACAATTTCAATACCTTAAACAGTACCTTCTTAAGCCCACAGCCCACACATAAATCTAATATGTATAATATCAGTAATACGGTGATTAATAATAAAGGTAAAACAAATCTCAATCGGTATTTTTTACATATTGTTTTTACGTACATCTTATTACTAATTGTCCTGTTGTTTTTAAGAAAATCCATATAATCAAGTTCTTTGAATATTTTTTTTTCCATACGAGAATATTTCTTTGTTTCAAATATACATTTCCTATTCCTCATATTTTGTTTATTTCCTCCTGCATTCATAAATGATTTTCTATTTAAATGTTTTATTTCTCTTTTGGGTTCTTTCTCATTATAATGTACATCTTTATTTTCGCTTACAGCATAATTTGGTACTTCTTTATTTAATCTTACAAAAACTGAACATTTATCCTCTTTAGATATTGCTAGTAATCTATAATTTTTATCTAATTTTCTATTATTTTTATAGTTTCCTTCTGAAGTTTTATAATAGTCACTCTAAAAAAAGACGTAAATATTAATTATTTAAAAGAATAAGTAATTTAATGACAAAAAAAATATATTAATAAAAATAAGGCAAGAATAAAATAGATAATGCACGTATCCTTAATTATTATTATCATACGAGATCAATGTTAAAAAGACATATCCAACTTAAAAGGATAAACGCAGAAATTTTTGTAAATAAGAGTAACGTATTTTTTTGATCCATAATATATATATGTAATTTTATAATATATGCACTTAAAAATTTATATCGACATAATATACTTCTAATTTTAAAGGGCTCTATATATTTTTCCTGTTTTTAATTTTTTATTATGTTTTTATTGTAATTTCATAAAATTATAATAAAATTAATATAACGATAACATGTTTTATAAAATAGACAGAAAAACGACTTTAAAAATTTAATATAATATTTTTATTTTATTATTATGTATAAAAAACTAAATTAATTAAGATAATATATTTTGCTTTCATTAAATTATATTAAATATATATAATTTTATTGATTGTTATAGTAAATGAATAAATTATTGTTATTAGTTTTTTACAAAGTAATATATATTTTAATATCTGAATTATGGAAATTATATAAAGTAAGGAATATAGAGAAGATAGATATAATTCATAGTTCCATAAATTAATAAACTACTTATTTAACGATGTTTTACTTTTAATAATAATAATTTCATAAACAATATATAATTCATAAATTGGATATTTTTGTTAAAATATATTAATTATTATAGAAATATAATAATAAGTCAGAATTCCAATAATTAGTAGAACATTTAGTTTCTTGTTAATTTTAGAGTATACTTGATTTACTATTTGAACGGATTTATTCCTTTATATTAAATAAAATATTTATAAAAATTTTAATTCATATAGCACTACATAATCTATGAAGATATTACATTTAAAGATATATAGAAATTATTATTTATGTTTAAATTAGAATACTTGAAAATTATAATTTTTAATTAAGATCATTTTATGCCACTATTACTAAAGGAAATTTTTTGGAATTCATGAACAAAAAATATAAACATATTTAATTATATATATATGTATATTTAGAAAAAAAATATATATAGTTAAAAAAAAAAAAAAATTAAAAATAATATTAAATTTTTTATTACGAGTTGTTTAATTTTTTTATGAATATCATTCCAATATTTAATTTCAATTCCTCTATGTCGAACTATAATTTTGAAAAATTCATTAAATACTTAAGAAAACACATAGTATAAGTAATACATTCCAAAACATACATGCCTTGTGGTTAATTAAGCAAATATTAATATTCATGTTGGGGTTCATTTTGAATTTACAATATAGTATTTAAATAAAAAAATTAGTATTTAATCATTTTAAAGGCTCTTAAATATAACATTTCCAAAAATCATGTTATTTATCTTTTTATAATTAATATTTCTATGCAAAATATATCTTAATACTCTAACTAAAATATATAAGAAGTTAGAGTGTTAATAAAAGCATTATAACTTTTGTGTTATGTTGATTTTTATATGACATATGTTTCCTTTAATTAACATTAAATTATTATATATAAGTTGATAAAATGTATCAAAAAAATTCTAGTTAATATGAATTATTTGCACATTTTCACGTGTTTTATGTACCATTACTGCTCTGGTATGTTCATGTATAGAATAAAAATACAAAGTATCGTAACTATATAAATTATTATGCATGGATTTGTGTTTTCTTGAACAAAATATATTTAACCTTAAAATTTATGTACATTTTATTTAATTGTTAATTAAATTTCATTAAAAACATATTATTAAGTTTTAGTAATTATTTACTTATTAATTTAAAATTAAATTAGTATTTATACGGTATATATTATTATCGGATTAACATTAGTTTTAAACTGTGTTCAATTAATAGAACCTAAAACAAAAAAATATAACTTTTTGTTATCAACATTTTTATTATTATTGAAATTTAGGTAATTTTTATAAAATTCCATTAATTTCATTAACTTCTTAAATTAAAAAATAAAATGATGAATACTACTTAATCAATTTATTTAATTACAGTCTTTATATATTTAAAAATTAATGAGATATTTATAATTCATTCTTAAAATCAAAATAATATTAGTGCCCATTGAAATATATCATAACTAGAATAAATATACAGAAATTTAATAAAAATATTCTTGTGTAAATTAATTTTTAAAATATATATTACTCATAATATTTGTTACAAAAATTATTTATTGTGTATACATTTAAATATAAACCACTCATGAACGAAAAAAAAAAAATATATGTATTTATTTTATCAATTGAAAAACAACATAAAAAATTTAAATTGTGACTAATATATAATATATTCTAATAATAAGATATTCAAATAAATACTTAAAATAGAAAAAAAAGAAAAGGGATATTATAATTGTAAAAAATATAAATTACCTCATTATCTTTGGTGATATTTTATTAATTGTAACTTTGTTTATTAAATTAAGTGAACAGAATTGCTATAATAAAAATTAAGATCAAACATATATGGATCCAATTTTTATATATAAAGTGAATACTTTTGTTCTGAATATTAATCTATAATATTTATGTACTACTATGAAACAGAAAAAAATAAAAATACAGCTATATTAAGTCACAATAATAAATTGACTCAATATAATACATAACAATATAAAAATAAACATAAAAACGTTCCACTGTTATAAACATTTATCCCCTATTTTGTTTACAGTTATACATATATATATATTCGCACATAGTTTTATTTCAATAATTAATTTTATATATATATATCATGTAATTAATTTGAACATATATTCTTACTTAGAATTAAGTACATATCTTTTAGTTACACGAAGGATTTTTTTTAAAAAACAAACATTCATTTTAAATAGGCTTTAAATGAATTTCCTTATATATCAGTTGTATAAATTATGATTTTTACAAATATTTAAGCAACTATCGAAATATGCTAAATAACTAACAATAATGAAAATATTTGTGTAAATTCCTCGGCTATTTCTATGAATAATATAGTTGAAAATCCAGATATCATAAATAATTCTTGTAAAGCATATATTAAAAAGGTACTCTTATTTCTAAATTCATTAAACTTATTTTCTCTGTAGAATTGATATATTTTCAGTATTAAATATATAAGAATAAATCCTATATATAATACATTTTCAAACAAGTTATCTACCATCGAAAAAGTTTTATATAGGACATATTTTCATTTCTTGACTAATTTTTTGGTGGAAACCACTATAATTATTTTTATCTATTGATTCGATTTTCCTAATTTACATTCATTCATTATTATAACCATAACTGTCTTAATAAGTATATATATATTTCCAAATAAAACATAATTAATCCTGCATTATTTCATTTCTTCTCATGTAGTAACATATCGGTTCTTGAATATAATATTCAATATACACTCTCCTATTTATCAAACGATTTATAAAAGCTACACAACAAATAAATGAAAATATTTTTATTATTTATAACCTTATAATTTTACCTACGAATAAGGGAAAATTTTAATATAAGTATATATAACATAAAGCATTAAAAAATAAAAATTAAACTTTTTTGTTTTTATCATTATACCATATTACTTAAAAAATAATATATCCAAATAAAAAGAATAAATATATCAGATTTAGCTAGAATGAAATATTTATTTTTTCCGTTTAAGGGGTATCCTTTTATGTTTTATTATATTTTATTCTGTAAACAAAACTCTGTATAATATAAAAATATTCTTAAGAAATAAAATTATTGGAGTACTCAATTTATTTTATTATATTTTATGAAAAGATATAAAAATTCATAAATAAATACAAATATCTGGTAACAAAAAATAAAAATAATTTAAAAAGATTTATTGTAAATAATTCTTAAAAGTTATTTAAAAAAAAGGTAACATCAAAATAATTTTTCGCAATACTAGTTATTTTAATAAATGCACAACATATATATTATAATAATCTATTAGACCAATTCTAAATTTTAGTTATCAATGTTTTTCAAAAAATAATAAAATAAATTAACTTTTTCTTTATTCATATGGATTTTATTTGATAATTAGAATAAAAAAAATACACATGTGGTGAGAACAGGTAGATAAGTACATATTAGGAATATATTTATTAATTTTTTTGTCAAATTCCTAAAAATAAACTTAGCTATTTGTAGACGTAATACGTTTATGTACTATTTTATACTTCAAAAATATAAGATATAGCATAAAATATAATAGTATACACAGTTCAAAAAAAAAAAATTTTTTTATAGCATAAATTATAATTTAACTTGTGTCATATACTTCCAACATATAGAATGTTTTACATAAATAACTAAAGAAATTCCATTCTAAGCTTTAATTGACATACAGAATGTTTTATATCTAAATATGTACTATCCAATTTACCGCATTTACGCATTTATATCATATCATTAAATATGAAAAACTATAATTTCTTATATTTTAGAATAATGCGTTATATTTATTATGACTAAAAAGAAATTTACTAAATTTAAGAATTCATTTATATTTTTCTTTTATTCTTTTTATTTTTTTTAAATATAAATTATAAATTCTATAAATTATAATATTAAAAAAAACATTGAAGTAAATGTAATAAATAAGCATTTTAACTAATTAAACAATTAAAAAAAAATTACAAGAAAAATAATATCATTAGAAAATACGAAAAAATTATGTACAATAAAATATAGGAAAATAATTAATGTATTATTTTTCTTTTTAATATATATATAGAGGAGATAGCTGTGTACATATTTTTCTGATTTATAAATTAATAATACCAAAATTATGTATTAAAATACAACTATTACATAACTTAAATAAATTAAATATATTATGAATATATTAATATAATCATATATATTTAAATTACATATTTTCTGCTGAATTTAGCGAATGGACTTAATTATAAAAATGTAATATATTAAATATATTACCTTAGATGAATAATTATAAATCTATGCTAATTTTTGTATGCAAATTACTTCTCTAAAAAATAATTAATTAAAAAAAAATATATAAATTATTTATATTTTTAATGTTCTATATAATGCATACTACGCTTTGCTGTATTACATAAATAAGATAGTTATATTTTTACACCATTTTTCATGTGCACATATATATATGTATATATATAAACATATTTAAATATATTCTTGTTTTGGTACCCTTAAATGACACTTTCATTTGGATATTCATAACTCTTCCAAAAATTATAAATTCTTTCTTATATAAAAAAGAAAAATAGAGCATCGTAATTATCATTTCTATCTGTTTTGAATATTATATAATGATAATTACATAAATTCATAAGCTTCATTTTTATAGTTATTACCTAAATATGCATGTAATTAATACAGCTGATAATTTTTAAGACTATTGTTTTTTCCTAAAATCTTTTATGCATGTTTAAACTATTAAGAATATGCACGTCAATTTAAATTAAATGGTTATTCATATTTATCAAAATGAATGAACATTCAATATATAATTGTCATGTCTTTTGAAATATATTAATTCCTAAGTGAACTTATACGGCATGGAGGATATTTATTAAATATATGTTTTTATTTCATATATGTATATTTATTAATTCATGCATATTTGTATTAATACCTTAATATTTTTTAAATTATTGTAGATCTAATGTCATTTTTGATAATCATTTGTCTTATATATATTGTTTGCTATAATGGATTAGTTTTCTTTTAATTTAACGTGCTCTTAATATTATAATAATGAGACATACGACATTTTTTATTTTAATATTTTATTTAAAAATTAATTTATTCGTGATATATATATTTTCAGTGAAATTATTATTTTCACATAATTTCATTAGGCATTATTTTTGCAATAACACACATGATATAACTATTAAATCTTATCAATAATACTAATACACTTTGATTTTTATTAAAGTAAGTCCGCCCAAACATACATGTATTAAAATAATCAATAAATTAGAACCTTTATGAGTTTCATTCATATGTGTTTTATATTACTCTATAATTTTACAAGCATTTATTTTTTCTAATTAATTCATTTTTTTCAAAATATATTTAATAATTTCTTACTACGAATTCGTTTCCATACATACATTTAATGTAATTCTTACAAAAAAAAAAAAACATTAATGTATAGTTTTTTCCTTTTTCTCTGTTCCATATGAATTCATTCATTACATTCAAATTTGAATACGTATTTTTCTTGTGCATATTTTTCATTATTACATGTATTTACTTTTTTACATTCTTGTTTATCTATGGTGAAAATTATGAACATATACATCAGCATATAATTACAGTTCTTGTGCATGCACACGTATTTACATATATGAAATCTTTTCTATCATACTACAAAGAACTAATAACCTTCGAGTTTTTGCTTATAACTTTATTCCTTATGCTTTTGCACTTTTTATATTTTTACTTTTTGTTTTTTCCATGCTTATGCTGAATGCATTAATTATTCTCCTTATAAAGGTCTTTAATAGAAATAATTAAATGAACTTTCACACTTTTGACGTAATATAAAATAGGCTACAGCAAAGCAATTTTTCTTTCGAAATTGTTAATTTGAATAGATCACTGTTCAGGTGACCTATCTATTTTTTTTTTCCCCTTTTTCTTATTAACAACATCACCAGAAGTAATTGTTTCAACGAACTTCATACATTCTTGTTTTTCTCCGATGTTATCTGAATTTTATCATCCGTATCATCCTCTCTTATATACATGAACTTACTATAAATTGTTCACATTTATAAATGATGATCATAAGACGGCAAGGTCAGTAAGGTCATGTAAATAAATATCTAATACACAAATGTTTGTATACATATATATATGTACAGATGATTTCCTTTTTATGACTTTTCAATAAAAACAATCTAAAATATACAAGGCAAGATAGTTTAAAAAACATATGTATATTCTTGCATATAGTATGCATAGATAACTAATTGTGAATAATGCCATCCTATCAACATGCATAGATATGACCTCAGTTGTGTCCTCAAATTGTTTCAATTACTAACATAAAATTTAATTCCTAGTATAAATGTCTTATTCTATTTATTTTTCTTTAAACAGGTCAAATGGTCATTCGTGTCTTCATAAATGTATTCTTCCTATGGGCTCCTTTATTCGTGTGACACATGCACGGAACAACATAAAAAAAAATTTAGATATATATGTAAGAATCTCAGACAAAATATTGAATTACTGTAATGGTTTCACAAGAACAAATAGATATATCTAGATGTAAAAAATACATCTCATTTTTTTTAATAGTTATAACTATATTTATGCATTATACTTTTATGCTGGAAAACATTTTTGCATCAACCCTCTTAATAATATAGATAAATGATTCAATGTATTGTTTCAAGTTTAAAATGAAATATTCGTTCTTTGAAATATAGGAAAGTATATATATTAAAATATGTACATGAATATCTTATATTATGTAAGTATACGTATTCACACGTATACACGCTCCTTTATTCATTTACATGCATACATGTACATATACACAAATGTATGCACACGTATATGTACACGCTATACAAGCATGATTGACAAATATATATTTTTGAAACAATTTTTGTCAACTTTTATATCCCAAATTCCCAAGAAACTACATAATTAAAGCTTATTTTATTGAATTTTTCCTCTTTTATAAATGCTAAGGAAAGAAAAAATAAATTACAAAAATCATATAAAAAGATAAACCAAAATTTTTTTTGTCTCTTTTGAATAAAATATTCACATGTATATCATCGTCTTCAGAAAAACTCTGTAATGTACGTCTGAACAATTAAAAGAATAAGTAAAGAAAAAGTTTTCTTAAAATTCAAAGTTATACATATACTATTTGTATCAATATTAATCACGTTTTATGTTATTATACTTTTTTTTATATTCTTAGAGTTTTGTACAAACTTATCAGATAATGTATTTCTTCTCCTCCATTCTCTCCTTATTCAACATAACTTTCTTTCTGGATAAATAAGACATTTTG
>NW_021638295.1:0-80088 GCF_900090045.1 Plasmodium malariae
AACTAACTATAGATCATTAAAAGTCCATTACAATGAAAAAAAAATGTTTTTATTATTTAAATATATATTAAGTGTACTTACTCATAAGTAATTTCCACATAACTACCTTCACATATTTATATAGCATGAAGCAGTAAAAAATATAAGGCAAATTTTCTACTATTTTATTTCAACGTATCAGTGAATTAAGCGCATATCTATATAAAAGGACAAATATAAATGCTTTAACTAAAATAAAAGAATTAATTTTTCATTTGTACTAGAATTAATGAATTTTATATTACATATAAAAGTAACTAAAAAAGTTATTGTTTATTCATAAGGTAGTAACATAAGGGTATTATTATTTGCAGTGCTATTTTATTCTTCAAAAAAGTATTAATTAGTATAAATAAAATAAAAATATAAATTATAAAAAATAAAAGATACTTTTAATAGTAATTTAGTAAATACTTTTAATAAAGTTATATATCAAAAACGCAAAATCAAAAGAATTTATTTTAATACAAATTATTTCAATAAACCCTCAACATATATATATATATATAGTAGTATATAACAGAACAATTCTAAATTTTAGTTATGAATGCTTTTAAGAAAAAATAATAAAACAAGTACATTTTTCTTTTTTATAAAAAATATTATTTGACAATCAGAACAAAAACAATATATATGTGAAGAGAACAGGTACATAAACATATATGACTAATATAGTTAATGATTTTTTTTGTCAGTTTCCTAATAATAGCTTAGTTATTTGTACATGCTAAACTTTTAAATACTATTTTATAATAGAAAAAACATAAATAATTGTATAGCATATTATATTATTCACATGATGAAAAAAAAAAGAAAAACTAAAAAAGACATTTTTTTTTATAACACAAAATATAAATGTTACATATGCCGCACACCTACAACATGTATAACTTCTATTTAAGAATAATTTGAAAAATACATTCCAGGAATTATTTTATGTACATAATATTTATATTTTAAAATGTACTATAGAATTTAACTCTCTCATATATTTCCATTACATTTTTTAGTATGCAATACTTCATATAAGTTAATATAATTCATTACGTGTAATATGAATAAAAAAAAATAATTTTAATTTAAGAATTGAATAATTTATATCTTATATATTTTTTTCTTTTGATTGTTAAAAAAAATATATATTTGCAAGATTTATAAAAATTATGATATTAAAAAAAAGAAAAAAATCTAAAAGTATATGAAATGGTAAAAATACTTTTAATAATTATTCAACTAAAAATAAAATTACAGCAAAAACATAATATCTTTAGGAAATACAGTATGATTATATATAACGTAACAAGCAAAAAAAAATTAGAAAATTCATTAATGTATTATTTTTCTTATTAACGTTTCTATTTAGGATATAACTGTTTATATTTGTTATTGATTTATAAGTAAATAATACCAAAATCATGTTTTAATTTACAGCTTATATACAACTTAATCAAATGATTATATATATTATTAATATACCAAAAAAAAAAATAGAAATATTTATATTACAAATTTCTATTAAACAGAGTGAATAAAAATGAATAAGAAAATATAAATATATTAACACTTTAATAAAGAATTGATACTAATACATGTAAAAAAATACTTATCTAAAAAAATAATTAATTAAAAAAAATTTATATAGCCTTTAAAATTTTTAAAGTGTTATATGATGCATATTACCTTACAGCTTACTAAAAAATAAGATAATCACTTTTTATATTATTTTTTCATGTGTATATATATTATATAATTATATATATATATATATATAAACGCATTTAAAATATTCTTGTTCTGGATACTTAAATTATTCTTTCATTTGGATATACTTAATTCTTCTAAAAATTATAAATTCTTTCTTATATAAAAAAGAAAAATATAGCATCTTAATTAACATTTCTATCTGTTTTGAATATTATATAATGAATTACATAAATTTATAACTTCATTTTTGTAGTTATTTCCTAAATATTCATGTAACTAATACAGTTGATAATTTTTAAGACTATTGTTTTTTCCTAAAATCTTTTATGCATGTTTGAACTATTAATAATATTCACGTCAATTTAAATTAAATAGTTATTCATATTTATCAAAATGAATAAACATTCAATATATAATTGTCATTTCTTTTGAAATATATTAATTCCTAAGTGAACTTATACGACATGGAGGATAATTAATAAATAAATATTTTTATTTCCTATATGTATATTTATTAATTCATACATATTTATATTAATACGTTAATATTGTTTAAATTATTGTAGATAATGTGTCAGTTTTAATAGTCATTATCAATATATAGTGTTTGATATAATAGATTAGATTTATTTTAATTTATCTTGTTATTAATATTATAATAATGAGACATATGGCATTTTATTTAATATTTTGTTTAAAAATTAATTTATGTGAGCTATACATATTTTCAGTTAAATTATAATTTTCAAATAATTTCATTAGGTAATATACTTGCCATAACATACATAATATAACTATTATATCTTATCAACAATACTAATTCACTATGATTTATATTGAAGCAAGTCCACACAAACATATATGTATTAAAATTATCAATAAATAAAAACCATTATGAGTTTCATTTATATGTGTTTTATATTACTCTATAATTTTACAAATATTTATTTTTTCTAATAAATTTATTTTTTTCAAAACATATTTAATACTTTCTTACTACAAATTTGTTTCCATGCATATATCTAATGTAATTCTTACCAAAATAAAAAAATTAATGTAAAATTTATTCCTTTTTCTCTCTTCCATATGATTTCATTCATTACATTCAAATTTACATACGTAATTTACTTGTGCATATTTTTTACTATTACATGTGTAAACTTCGTTAGATACTTGTTTATCTATAGTGAAAATTATTAACATATACATCAGCATGTAATTACAGTTCATGTATATGTACACTTATTTACTTATATTATGTTTTCTAACTTACTACGAAGAACTAATAACGTTCGGTTTTTCTTATACCTTTACCCCTTATGTTTTTGTAATTTCTATATTATTATTTTTTGTTTTTTCCATGCTTACGGTGAACCCGTTAATTAATCTCCTTATAAATATTTAATAGAGGTAATCAAATGAACGTTAACAGTTTTGACGCAATAAAAAATGGCTACAGTTAAACTAATTTCCTTTTCAAATTATTAATTTGTACATATCTCTTTCAAATGACTTATAATTTATATATATATTTTTTTTTTCCTTTTTCTTTATTAACATCCATAAGAGAAATTAGTATTTCAACGAACTTTATATATTGTTGTATTTTATTTGCCATTATTTGAATTTTATCATCCGTTACATTCTCTCTTATGTACATTAACTTATTCTATATTTTTCACAACTACAACGGATTAACATACCTTGGTAATGTTAGTAATTTCATTTAAATAAATTTTCCAATATTCAAAGTTTGCATACATATGCATGTGCGCATGTTTTCCCTTTATGCTTTTCAATATAAATGATTTAACACATACAAAGAAAGAGAATATAACAAAATATATATATGCGTGAGAGTCGTACACATAGATAAGCATATAATCGTGAATAATGCTATCCTATTAATGAACATAGTTATTAACTCATTTGTGTCCTCAAATTGTTTAAGTTATTGACATAACATTGTATTCCTGAGATAAATTACTTATTCTTTTTATTTTACTTTAAACGGATTAAATGAGCATTCGTGTCTGTATAAATGCACACTTCCTATGGGTTTCATCATTCATGTCTTGAATGATGGGTGCAATAACATAAAAAAAAATTTTCATATATATGTATGAAGCTAAGCCATGATAAGTCAATGTTGAAATAATCTCATAAGATGAAATGGAAAAACCAGTCTGTAAAGATATATTGTATATCTTTTATTTGTTACTATTATTTTTATGTTCACTCCGTTTAGTTAGTAAAACATGATTACATCATCCCTGTTACTAATATAGTCAAATAATTCTACGTGTTTTCTCAAGTTTAAAAATAAAGATACGTTTTTTGAAATATAAGAAGGTACATTTATTGAAATGTGTAAATGGATATATTACATTAAGTATACATATGTACACGCTCCTACAATTATTTACATATATACATACATGCATGTATGCACATATAAATGCACACGTATAGCAGCATGATTGACACATATAAATATGTTGATATCAGTTGTTTTTAACTCTTATATCTCCATTTCCCAAGAAACTACATAGTTAAAGGCTTATTTTTTTACTTCTTCATTCATACAAAGGAAAGAAAAAATAAATTAGAGAAATATTCTAAACAGATAAATAATTATATTTTTTTGTCTCTTTTACATAAAACAATTACATATATATCCATCTTCCTATTCAGAAAAATTTCTTTTTAATTGCTATAAGATCCTAAAACAGAAAAAAAAAACTATCTTAAAATTTCCAGTTATATAGATACATTTTGTATCAATATTAATCACTTTTTATGTTATTTAATTTTTTTTTATTTTCTCGAAGTCACTTTTGCATGACCTTGTTGGATAATATATTACTTCTTCTGCATTCTCTCCTTTTTCAGCGCAACTCACTTTCTGGATAAATAAGTCATCTGCATACAGATACATGTAACAAATAAAAAGAAAGCCTTTTGTTTATGTCCATAATATTGGTAATTGTAACATGTACACAACTTTAATTCATGAAATTCTTATATTTTTTATTTATTGAAATGTGTGCATTTACACTCTATAAATACTTATAGGTACAATAAAAATTGATATCAAAAGTACATAAAATAAATTATTTTTTATAATTTTAATTATAAATATTATAAGAATTATTGTATTAATTCAGTATTATGTGTTAAAATCATTTATTTTGCTACAACTCTAAATTTCAAATACTACTTTTACTTATTCTTAAAAACTAGTATACGATGTATTTCTATTGGAATTTAATATTATCTTAATTTTCGATTTTAATATTTCAAATATTAATTACAAAAATAGAAAACTAAAAAATAGAGATAAAAAAGAGAATAAACGAAATCAAATAAGAGGGACATGTAAATACGTGAACTAAGGATCTTTCATGGAATATACATACCCACCTAATGTATTTTCGTTACATATATATATATTAATAATTAAAAACAATTAAAAAAAAGGTTAAAACAAATTATATATATTAAAGTTCAATATTATCATAGAAAAATTAAAATCTGAATATTCAGAAAATTCCAAAAAAGTATTTTCATTTTTTTTTGGATTAAGTATTTAACTTTTTTACGGTTTTAATGTTATACATTCTCAAAATATTTAATTAACACTCTCTTAAGTGGCTTCTACTAAAGAAGAATTTTGTTGTCATGTATTTTACTTTAGGAATACAGTAACTATACAAATAAATGAAAAGCTAATAAGCATTAAAAAAAAAAGAATAAATACATGAAAATAAGATTTTTTAATTCTATACAAATTTTATTATCATTATTACTTTTTTATTCATGTAGATATTTTTATAAATATGGATTTTATGCCTTATACAAAAGAGCATTTTCGTAATAATTTTCTCTTTTTTTTTTTAACGATTATAACGTTCTTATTTACATTTGATTATATTTTGTAATTCTATATAATATATGCATTTTTCTTATTAATATTATTGAATAATTTCCTACAAATGAAAAATATAGGACTACATAATTTTAATATAATTTTTTTCAATAATATGACATGATTAATTATTTATAAATTCTTATAAAAAGAAAAAAAAAAGAAATTATATATATAATTCATTCATATATTATTACATTTAATTCATTAGTTCAATTTTTTAGTAATACAATAAATGAAATAAATTTGCAGTATGTTTATTTATAAATTGTTTCTATAGTATATATATATATATATATATACAATTCTGTTACTGCAAAATTAATTAAATACCTCAAATAAACGCAATAATAAAATAATTAATATTATAAACTCTTCATTAAGTTGTAAATATATAAAGAATATATAAGTTTTTAAACTAAAACAAATAATAAAAATTTAAAAAAAATATATTTTAAATATATTTTTATATCTTCAAAGATATATCATCCAAAGTAAAATAAATATACATTAAAAAACTTTTTACAACAATTACGTTCTACAAAATACTTTTCATACACCTATTTTGTAAACGAAATATTAGCTCTTTCCAAGGTTTAAGAAGTATATATATATATACATATAAGAGAAACGACATATATTCACTTTTATTATATACAAAACAAAATAAATTAATTGCTAATACAAAGGTAATTATAATTTTTCTTAATAACATTAAAAAATTACACTTTTAGAATATAACAAAATAAAAAACATAAAACGAGGACTTTTAAATAAAATAGAAATTAAAATATTTCAGCAAAATTATATAAATTCGGTTATTATATATTAAAAGTAACCCATATATGTAGAATATATAATCATTTTTAATGACAATCTATATAAATTCATACTTGTATATAAGAAACCATGAAAATTAATCATTCACATACATTACCTTATAATCGAATTGAAGGATGTTATATATTCAAATTTAAAAAAAAATAAAATCTTTTGTTATATATTTGTAAAAAAAAAAAAGTCGACTTATGTGTATATGCATTTATAAAATATAAGTAATTATATGGAAGTTTAATAAACACTTGAGTAAAGGTATTAGAGTTAGTAAATCATATTAAAGACTTCATTATAGAAAGTAACATTTTTCTTATTATTAATTTTATCTTTTCCTGAATTTAATTTTTTCATATTTTTTAACTTTTTTATGGTAATAAACAACTATAAATATATGAGTGAAATTTAATAATAAGAAAGTTATTAAATATATTAGATAAAACCAAAAAATTGATACTTAGAATTTAACAGTATCATACTAATCAAAATTCTTTCTGTTCTTACAAATTTTTTTAATGGATTTGAATAAAAGATATAATGAGGCTTCATTCAAAATTTTATTTAAACATTACAACCACTGAATCAAAGGGTTTCTCAATAAATCATTATACTTATCAATAAGCTACCAATTACAAGAAAAATCTAATATTATTTAGACTAATAATAAAAAGAACAAAAATATAAGTAAAGCAAAACGCAACCTATATTTTTTACGTATTATTTTATTATAAATCTTTTCAGTAAATATCATGTTTTTTTTAAGAAACTCTATATAATCAAGCTCTTTTAATATTTTTTTTTTATTCGGGAATATTTTTTTGTTTCAAGCATACAAGATTTATTTTTACTATATTCCTTATAGCCTCCTACGCTCATTGTTGAACTGCTATTTTATCGTTATTTTTTTTCTGTAGACTTTTTTTCATTATTAGATATATCTTTTTTTTTTGTGCGATACATAATTTGGTATATCTTCTCTTAAACATCCAAAACTTGAATCCTTATCCTGTTTATATTTTGCTAGTATCCTATATGTTCTTGCATCTAATTATTTATTAGGATTCTAGTTTTCATCCAGAAAGTTCTTAAATATAGACTAAAAAAAATATAGTAAATATTTGTTAATTAAAGAATAAAATATTTATTCTAACAAAGTTTATTAATAAAAACAAAACACTAAAATTGATAATAATCCAAATATTCTCAAATAATGTTATTATACTACATCATTCTTAAAATAGAATGTCCAGGTTAAAAGTATAAAAGAAGAAATTTTAATAAATAAAAGAATCTTAATTTTTCGTTCAATGATATATTTTTTTAATTCTGAAATATATTCTATAAAGACTAAATTAACAGTTATATAATACACATTAATATTAAAGCTCAATATAATTATTTTTATTATTTTTTTTTTTTTTTGTAGAGTATCAATAAAATCTACATAGTTATAATGCTTTTTACAACAGACAACAAGAAAAGTAACTTTTAATATATATTATAAAAATTTTATGTTAATTTTATTTTTAAAAATTTATTTTCATTTTAATAATATAATTTGCTTTGTTTCATAAATATTCAAAATATAAAATTTAATGTGGTAAAGTAGTAAAATAATTTTTTTTATTAATCCTTTTTAAAAATTAATAAAATAAGTTTTCTTAACATCTGTAAATATTTAGTGTTCCTAGAATAGAAAATATATAAGCTACAGAATGTATAGACTATAGAAAGTATGGAATATATATAATACCCTTTTCCATATATAAAGAAAATAATATCAAATTTCAACTATATTTTGCTGTTAATAATTCTAATAATATAAATATTATATTTTGTAAAATTATATAATTTCTAATAAAATGATAATTGTTAAATTAATATAATAATAGTAATGATAAAATTAAAAGGCAAATATTTGTACAAAATTTCATTGTATATCAATTAGAACACTCGCATTATATAAAGGAATACAGTATATTTAGCAATTCAAATTTATTGAATACTACAAAATCTATAAAACAATCTATATTTTTTAGTAATGTTAGTTTTAATTTTTTATTTTTGTATGACCATTTTTGAAATGTATAATATTTAATTAAAATTAATTCACATAAATATTTGTAGCTAAAAGTTTTTTAAATTCTACAAAACTTTTTTTGTAAATAAATATACTAATTTAGAAAAATTATAAAAAAAAAATAGTAACAATAAATAAATTATACGGAAATTTTTTCCTTAAAGGCATTATAAGAATAAACTTGGTGCATTAATTTCTCTCTCAAATTTTTTATTAATAAGAACTCTTATATTTTTTACTTATAAATTTATTATTTTATAAATAATTATGTTTTATAATGTCCTTTTAAATTAACCACTATATAAGCGTAATAATAGAACGATTAAGTTATGCATACTATTATATATAAAAAAATATAATAATACACAAAATTAATAATGGAATACATACACTTAAAACTAAAATTAAAATTACAATAATTAATACTGAATACTCCATGCATATAGAAGAAAAATTAACTCTATACCTAAATCTTTGTTTAGGAATTACATAATAAAAAGTTTTTTCTTTTTACTATTATTTAAAAAATAGCACTATAAACTTGAAAATATAATTAATGTTTAACAAAAACATTAAACATTATTGTAAATGTTCAAAATAATATTATCAATTAATATATTTATAGAAAACCATAAAAAATAGCAAAAATATGTAGTTCATTTATTTATACATTTTCAATATATTATATATATAATTTATTTTTCTAATATAGAAATAACACCGAAGTTAAAAACACCATTAAAATAGAACATGTATTTAACTCTTTGTTTAATTGTAAAAATATATAATCTATTACTTAGCAATTATATATAATAAAGATATATTTTTTGTTACATAATTATAACTTCAATTTTATATAATCCAAATGAAAGTAAAAATATATTAAAAGAGATTTTACAGTAATTATATCTAATAATATAATTCTTTTAAAACATATTATACAGAACAAATAAATGTTTTTCTCTTGGTAAAAAAAATATATATATACATATAAATGCAACAAAATATGTTAACCTTTTTTCATTAAATACAAAAGAAGATACATTTATTTCTAATTTAAGTCTAATAATACATTTTTCTGAAAGTGGGAAAATACACATTTTTGACAAGAACAAATGAAATAATAAAAAATAACATTCCATATAATTCATATATTAATTTTCAAACTACTTGAATGAAACTTTATGAATTATTATTTAATATATATTAATTTTAACGTACAAAAATATTTTTTTTTTAAGTCTATGTAAATTCATAAGTATATATATTAGGCCACAATAGTTAGTCTAAGTAAGGTACACTTTAATATACATATATAAAAATAATATAACATTCAAATTTAAGAAAAAACTAGGAACATATTTTTTTATTGTTGTGTATCAAAAATATCACGTATATGTGAGTGATTTTATAAAACATAAGCAATTGTAACTATTCTTACTAAATGCTTCCTTAAATGTATTACAGATATTTTAAGAATAATATTAAAGACATGCTTAAAAAAAAAAAATATTCTTCATTATTTATTTATTCATTCATCAACTTAATTTTATTATATATTTCTTTATTTTTTAAGATTTTAGGAATTGCTATTATAATTAAAATAGAAAATATAATAATATCTATGCCATATAAAATTGTACAAGTATAGGGATCTAAGCTTTCTGGTATTGTAATAATCGAAGATAAAGCGTTTCTAATATATTCCCCAGCATTTTTTACCACACCATATATATCTCCTATAATGTATCCTACTCCCAACATAAGAAAAATAAGAAATAGTGCAACTCCGTATCTGTAACTTCTAAATTTTATTTTTTTCAAATTTATATAGCAAATCCTTCTTTTTTTATCTAAAAAATTATCATAATCTTTTTTATTTATCCATTTTTTTTCAAAATGGAAATGTTTTCCATCAAATATTGCTTTATTGTAATCTATAACTTCTGTATAGTATTGACTTTTATTTAATAAACTTATATTTGAAAGTTTGCTTTTTCCTTTTTCAACTTTTTCATTCCTATATATATCCTTTTTTTTATTCACTTCATTATTTTGAAAATTTTCTTTCAAGTATAAATCATTTGAATTATCTGGTTTATATTTTGCTAGCGATCGATAATTTCTTTTATCTAATCCTCCATCAACATGACAATTTTTTTCCATAGATTTACGAAATATAAACTAAAAAAAAAAATAAGTGTTTATTATTTAAAAAAATAAATATTATAATGCTAAAAAATAGTATTAATAAAAGATACTATAAATTTAATTAAAGTAAATATAACTAAATTATATAATAATACTGTATCACTATTAAAAAGGCATATCCATGTTAAAAGGAGAAACACAGCAATATTAATAAAAAATTGTAAATTATTTGTTTTTTCAAATATGAAAGTCATCATATTTTAAAATATTAAATAAATAAAAAATTAATAATTATATAAGATACTTCTAATGACCAAGGATACACTATTAAAAAATTTTTTTTTTCTATTTCTTCTCAACTACTTAATAAAATATAACTATAACGAATATTACCACATTTACAATATAAATTAACAATAAAAATAAATTAAATAATTTTTATTATAATTATATTTAAAATTACAGTACTCTTTACTTAAAATTAAATAATTTGATTTTATTCATAAATACTCAAAATGTATCAATTATATATTTAATTCAATGACATAAAATAACATTTTTACTATTTTTTTCAAAAAAAAAAAAAAAAATAGATGAATTCATAATATTTTGAAATATTTAGTTTATATAGAATATAGAACCTATAGAATATAGATAATACATTGTTCTATACACTAGCAAAATATGTAGAAATTATAAGAATATTATTTTTCTAATGACACTAATTGTATAAAGATTATATTTTAGAATAACATTTATTATTCTTAAAAAATACTGAATATTATAAAAATATAATAATAATATATAAAATTAATAATATTTTTCGTTATGTTAATCATAATATATTTTTGTGGTAATCCATAGGTATATCCAGTAATCTCTAGTCTATAATAAATATTAAATATCTAACATATATCCTCCTTTTACGTTTATTAACTAACATATATTTTAAAGGAAAATTATTCCTATTTTATATTTGTACCATAAATTTTAAGAATTAAAATATTTTATTATTTTTTATTTATGCTATAATTTCTAAATTAAAGATATTTATATACATTTAAATGCATTTTTTTCTTTTTATTTTTAATTTATTATACATATTTAGAAGAAATATAATTACAGACGCAAAAAAAAAAAAAAAAAAAAAAATATATTATCACTACAGAATTATTTCATATATCTTTGCATACATATACTATTTAAATGGATTAATATATTTTAATAAATTATATTAATAATTCATATTAAAAAAAAAAAATAATACATGTATATATAGTTTTGCAAAATTTTTTATTATCAATATAATCAATTTCACCACACAGTATGGTCATATATACTAGTGTAATTTTCTACTGGTACCGAGTTTTCTTATACACAAACATAACATTCATGGGTTATTTCATTGACTAAGAAATATCTCTAATGTTTTGTGCAAAGGATAAAATTAATAAAATATATCAACGTTAAAATATTCATTTGAATTTTTATAAAATCAAATTTAATAAGTGAAAATTACTATCAAATTTTTGCATGGGGAATCATATATATTATATTTAATTAAACAATGTAAAAAAAAAAAAAAAAAGAATAACCCTTTAAATATATATTTATAATAGTAATATATCAAATAAATATGTTATTACCTATTTATAAATCATTCATAAGAAAATAATTCCTTCTTTCATTTTTATTTTTGATGAAAAAATACCCAATACTAATTTGAAGAAATTAGAAATTGTCAATATTATCTATAATTTTAGACATTCTTATATTAATATTAACACATTACTAAAAATATTTATAGACATAAAAAAAACAGGAATTATTTGTAAAAAAATACATGAACATTGTTATATGTATGTAAAAAAAAAATATATTTTTCCATTATCCCTTATAATAACTTATGTTTTTACAGACTTATAGATATATTTAAAACTTTCTCTATTATAAAAAGTAAAAAGAAAAGTTTTTATACTTATTATCTGTTGACATATAATTATATTTAATTCATTAATTTATTCTTATAGTAGTGTAAAAAGTAAAATATATATTTTATATTTATTTATAAAATTTCATCATAATGTACATTTAAATAATTTTTTCTATGTCGAATTAACATCAGAATTAAGTATAATAATAAAATAATATATTAATTTTCCTCTTTATTTAATTTCTATTATTTAGAATTCTTAACTTATTAAATTGTTATGTATTGTCCATAATTATATATGATATTAGTTTATTATATTTTTATAATACCACATTTATATAATAAAAGTAATACTAAAAAAAGCCACTTATAAATATTTTTAAAATAAATATACCTTATTATTTACTTCTCATAATTCATATCTTATACAATAATTATTAAGCTCTTTTTTATGTAACAAAATTATATATTTATATATATATATAAATGCAAAGAAATATATTCACTTAAATACAAAAAAGACACATTTAATTATAATGTAAAAACAATAAAATATCTTTCTAATTACGCCCGTAAATAATGATTTTATAATCAAATAAGAGAAAAAGTACAGAGTACCACTTCTTATAGTTGGTATTTAAAGTAATAAAGGACTTCCTTAAAGTTATATGTATTGTCCAATTATATTAATTATAATTCATAAACTTTTTTTTTCATAAAAATCAATTCATATAGAAAAATATATAAAATCATTACTTTTAATTATAATGTAACAATACAGTAATATTCATATATAAAAACACGAAAACATTCAAATTCATAAAAAGTCTTATAGCATATTTTTAGGACTTCTTGTATAATAAAAGGCGTATGTAAGTAAAAGTGTTTACAAAATTTAAGTAATTACGAAATAGCTAGTACGTAGGTTACTAAAAATATTACTAATGATGCTTTATATTAAATATTACATTACTGAAAGAAACATATTCCACATTAAATATTTTACCTTTTCCTAAATTTAATTTCATTATACTTCTTAACTTTCTTATGATAATAAACAATACCTAATGTAATTGTGAAACCTAAGATAAAAAAAGGTATACAATATATTAGATAGTAAAAAAAATTCTCTACGTAAATGTACCCCCTCTGTAATGGATTTGTATTAAATGTAATAAGATTTGACTTAAATAACACTCCTAAAGGTGAATTCCTTAAAGAATCATGTAAAGGTTTATACCAATTATTCCATCCTAAAGACAAATTCAGTATCTTCATCAAGCCCCTAATAAACCAGCAGCCCGCAAATGCATCTAATAAGAATCCTATTAATAACAACAAAAACAGGATTAAAGGTGAAGCCAGTCGTATTGCCAATTTTTTACGTGTTAATTTTTTGTACAACTTATCGCCAATTGTTCTGTTATTTTTAAGAAAATCCATATAATCTAGTTCTTTGAATATTTTATTTTCCAAACGGGAATATTTTTTTGTTTCAAATATACATGATTTATTTTTCGTATCTTTTTTGTTACGTATGAATGTATTTAATAAATTCCTATTTGATGACTTCATTTCCCCTTTAGGTTCTTTCTCACCAACACACATATCTTTTTTTTTGTTCACAATATTATTTGGTATATTTTCCTTTAATCCTGCAATATTTGAAAAATTATCCACTTCGCACTTTGCTAATAATCGAAAAGTTTTTCTATTTAATTTTCTATTATAATTATAGCTCGCATCCGAAGATTTATTAAACATGCTCTAAAAAAACAAAGAAAATATATATTATTTAAGATATATATAATTGATTGATAAAAAAATGTATAATTAAAAATAAAGCAAACAGAAATTGAATAATGCAAATAATCTTAAATATTATTATCATACCATATCGTTGTTCATTTGCCATATCCAAGTTAAAACGATAAAGGTAGCAATATTAATAAATAAGAGAGACTTTATTTTTTGTTTCATCATATACATATTTAATATTGTAATGTATTCCTTTAAAAAAAAATTAATATTTACATAATATACTTCTAATTATAAAAAAAATATATCTAGATTCTTACTTTTTGATTATTTTATTATTCCAAATTTATAAAAATATAATACAATAAAAACATCGCTAATACATTTTACAATATAGACAGAAAAATAAATTTAAAAATTTATTATACAATTTTTACTTTTAATATAAAAAACTAAATTAATTAATATAATTTGTTTTCATTCAAACATATTCAAAATATATAATTTTTTATTTAGTATTTAAATGATTAAATTTTATTATTAATTCTTTAAAAAAGAAAATATTTTTTATTATAATATTTTTAAATAGTGAATTTATATACAGTAGAGAATATAGAGAATACATATATAATTCATAGTTCTATATAATAGTAAAATAATTACATATTTCAATAATGCTTTAATGATAATAATTATAATTTTATAAAATATATATTCCAATTTTTGGCATTTTTATAAAAATATATTTATTATTTTAGTAATATGATAATAAATTAAAAAAGCATTAACTTGCAAAATCTTTAGTTTTATATTAATTTTATTCCACAATTTTGTTACTACTTTAACACATTCATTTTTTTATATACTATAATGTATTTGAAAAAATTTAAATCATAAGGCACTACGTAATCTGTCAAGAAATTATATTTTAAATGTAAATAAAGATTATTTATATATATTTGTATCATAATATTTGAAAACTGTAGTTTTTAATTAAGATTAATACATACCACTCTAACTAATAGTAATTTTTTTAATTAATCTACACAATATATATATTTTTTTTCAAATTAATATATTATGTTAGGAGAATTATTAATATAGTAAGAAAAAAAAAAAAGAAACTAATTAAAAATTACATTAAAATTTTAATTATCAGTTGGTCAGTATTTTTTTGTGCATCCTTCTAAGTATTAATCTAAATTTACGTAATTTCAACTTACTTTTTGCAATGAAAACGACTTGTTTATCCACTTCATTTTTTATACAAATACATGTTCAAATGTATATAACGCGTAGTAAATAAATCAAATATTAATGTTAACTGGGGGGTTCAATTTGAAATTACAAAATAGTAGTTTTAAAATATATAGAATTCAATCATTTATATAACGTTTAACTAAAAAAATATTAAAAAAATAAATAATATATTATTAATTTTTCCATACAAAATATATGTTAATGCTTTACATAAGATATATCAGAGCTTGTAGCATTGATAAAAATACAACAATACTTGTATTAATTAACTTATATATATATATAATAGATTTACTTTAACTAGGATTAATACAAAAAATATGATTAGAAATTTCAAAAACAATTCTACTCATTCATGTAACCTATTTATATATTGTCACATATTTAACATTCCATTATCTCTCTGATAAGTTCATGTTCAATGATGAAATACAACGTATTACAAATATATATATTATTATGTGTATATGAGCATTTTTTTGAACAAAAATATATTAAACCTTAAAATTTATGTACCTTTTATTTAATTACTAATCAAATTTCATTGAGAATATATTATTCAATTTTAGTAGTAGCTATTCTTTAATACAAAACCAAAATAGTAATTGTTGTACTAAATACTCTAATACCACATTAATACTAGTTCAAAAATATACTCAAGTCATATAGTTTAAAACAGAAATATAAATATCTTTTTGTTATTAAGATTTTTATTATTACAGAAATTTATGTAATTCTTAAAAAACACAATTAACTGCAACGACTATATAAATTAAAAAATAAAATGATAAATTTTTTTTTAGCTCTTCATTTAATTATAAAACTTTATTAGTGCTAAAATAAATAAGGCGCTCTTAAAAAAAAATAAATTAGTATATGCTGAAATGTGCCATAATTAAACTAGAATAAATACACAACATTTTTATAAAAATATTCTTTTGTGAATTAATTTTCAAATGTATATTTCTAATAATTCATTTAACAAAATCTTTTATTAGATTTATATTTAAGTAAAAAATACATAAGAATCAAAAAAAAAAAATAGTGTGAACATACATTTTCATTAAACGAACTACAAAATTTTATATAAAAACTATATATAATATATTCTTATATATAATTCTTCAAATAATTACACAAAAACGTGAAAAAAATAAAGGACAGAAAAAGTATAATCGTTCAAAATATAAATTACCTCCCTATTTCAAGCTACATATTAACTGTAACTTTGTGTAATAAATTTAATGAATACAAATTTATTTTTATTAAAATTTAGATTAAATATATATACACTTAATTTTTTCATTTAAAGCACATATATTATTGTGAGTATTGACCTCTATAATTTTCTGAGCTTTAAGAAACACACAATATATATATGTTGAGTCAGAGTAATAAATTACTTCAACGTAATACATTATAATATGAAAACAAATATAGAAGCATGCTATTGTTATAAATATTTATTATATATATTTTTACTATTACTAATAGATACACATTCCTCTATTACAATGTTTGTCAAATAAAAAATATATATATCTAACTAGAGACCGCTTTGAGAGTTTAATTTCATTCAGATTAATGCACACTTTTATTAGTAGCATGTAAAACATATATTTTCATTCTGTATATTCACAAAAAATAGGTTTGAACTAAATTATTTGTTAATTTAATTGCGTATTTTAAGAATATAACTAAGACATATATAACCCTAGAAATACTTAACATAACTAACGAATACGAAAATAAAAGCGCATATTACATATATATGTAAGAAGAAAGGTGATGAAAATATAATTATCAAAGGTTTTCCTGATACAAAAAATTTTAAAGCGATTCTCATATATGCTAACTGCATCAAATGTTTTTACTTCATAGGACAGATTTAATTTGTGTATTATAGATATTCGAATAAATCCTCTATATATTAGTTTTTCAAACAAATTATCATTCTCTCAAATAATTTAATAAATGATGGACATAAATTTTTTGAATAATGTTTTGGCTGAGTTACTTGAATTAGACTTTGTTTTAGATTCAACTTACCTATAATATTCTGATTCATTATTGTTGTCTTTATTATCTTAATTATCGTATTCATGTCTAAATAAAATAATTTCTAATGCTGCATTTTTTGTATTAGAATGATTTTCCTATAATAAACCACTTACCTTAAGTCAAATATTCTACCTTCACGAGGGATATTATATAAATATTTACCATATATATAATCAAAATAAAAGAAAATATTTTTATTATCCATAATGTGATAAAATTATTTTAGCACTACGAAAACTATATTATTAGTATACATATATATAACATGATGTACAAAAAATATAAATCAAATACTCTGTTATTTCATCTTTAAACCACATTATTTAAATAATAATATATTCAAATGAAAAGTATAATTATAGGTGCTTTAATTAATATAAAATATCTACTGTTTTCATGCAACTTGTTATCGTTCATTGTTATAATAACTTTAACATGCTAAACAAAGCCATGTATAATTTCATTGTGGTCTTAGAAAAATAAAATTATTGGCATTCTCATTTTAATTTATTATATTTTTTAAAAAGGTAGTAAAAAACATAAAATAAAAATATTACTTAAAAAAAAAAATAAAAGGTAATGTTAAAATTATTTTAGGAAATATTTTCAATAAACGTATTTATAAAAAAGGCAATAACAAATAAGATAATTATTAAAAAAGCTAATTTTATTAATAAATGCGTAAAACATATATATATTTTAACGGTTGATCAGAATAATTCTAAATATTTGTTGTCAATACATTCAAAAGAAAAATAAAATAAAATGGATTCTTATGTGCACATATATTTTATTTTATTAGAATAGAAAAAACATATACTTTGAGAATGGATAAATTAGTATATATTAGTAATATAATTATTAATTTGTTTTCTATACTTCCTATTAATACGCTTAGTTTATTTTACACGTAATAGATCTCAAACATTATTATATAACTGAAAAAGCATAAATAGTTATATATCATATAATGGCATTCACAGGATTGAAAAAAAAGAAAAATAAAATAAAATAAAATAAACATGTTTATTATAGCACAAATTATAATATAAGTTATATCATATACCTACTACATGTTGAACATTTGCACAGTAATTAAAAAATACCATTCTAAGATTTAATTCACGTACATATTTTTGACCTTTCAAAAGTTTTATCCTATTTAACACTTTTATATATTTTAATAATATAATTATATATGTAATACTAAAATTTTTACATAATTTATAAAAATGTAATTTTTTATTATGAATAAAATAAATTTATTACATTTAAGAATTAAGAAATTTATATTTTTTTTTACTTTATTTTTTCTTTCGAAAAATTATTTAAATTTATAAGTTCTATAGAATTAATAATTTTAAAAAAACGAATAAAAAAGTAAATGTAAAAAAAAAATCATCTTTGTTAAGTATGGTAATTGAAAACAAAACAAATTTAAATAAAAAAATATTTTAAATAAAATGATTTGTAACATAAAATGATATAAATGAGAAATACTAAAAAAAAAATATACAAAATAACATATATTACCATTTAAGAAAATGCTTAATTCATTATATTTCTTTTTGAGAGTATTATGGAAGGATAACATTATATGTATTTTCTATTAATTTACAAATAAATATTATCGCAAAACATATATTAAATTACATCCTTTATGTAATTAAAAAACATATTTTAAATCTTGAAATTTTTAATATGATACATAATACATATTATCCTACAGTTTTTCACAAAAATAAGATAAATATTTTTTTATTTCATGTTTTCATATACATGTAGTATATATATATATATATATTAATTTAAATATATTTAATATGATTCTTCTTGTGATATCATTAACCAATTATTTCATGTGGATGCACCTTACTCTCTTATCATTTACAAATGTGCTGTCATATAAAAATTTATAACGGTTCTTCTTAACAAATAATTCTATATAATAATAAGAATTCATAATATTAAATATTACATAAATATGTATGCTTCTATATATTTTCTATTTTCTAAATTTTTGTGTAATTAATCAAGCTCACAATATTTAGGGCATTAGTTTTTTCCTATATTACCCTGTGAATGTTCCATTTATTAAAAATATTAACACAAACATGTATATCTTATAATAATCCCTAAAATGAGGACAATTACAAGAATTATTTATATGTCTTTACCCTGTGTATAAGTATATCTACACAAACTTTTCCTAATTAATTTATGTTTGTAAAACATATATAACAGTTTCATATTACAAATACGTTTAGGTACATTTATCCAATATAATTATTATAAAAAAATATATGAATTACAAAAAATATAGTATAAGTTTTTTATTTTATGTTCCATATGAATTAATAATTTAAGTGCAAATTTACGTATGCACGTTGTTTGTACATATATTTCATTATTACATGGATATACTTCTTTGCATTCTTTTTTATGCTTTGTTAATATTCTAAACATGTATATGTATTTATAAGTCCATTTTACATGTATATATGTGTGTATTCATACACACGGTCCCAAAACACAACAACGAACTAATAACTTTTGCTTTTTTCCTCTATAACTTTTCTCGTTACACATTAGCATTGAGTTCGTATATTGTCTTTCTTGATGCATACAATGAATATACTCATTAAAACCCTATACAGAAATATTTGAGAAAGTTAACAAAAATCGCGTTTGCAATTTTAATGTTATATTACATGGGATTCTATTAAAAGAATTTACCGAACACCTAATTAATATAAATTATTCCCTGTTTAATTGCCTTATATATTTGTGAATATTCCTTTTCTTTATTAACATCCTTAAAATAAATATCGTTTTCAATGAAGTTCATGCGTTGGTGATATTCTCTCTTGTCATATGTCAAAGTTCTTTTATTTGTAACAATATATCCTATGTGCATAAACGTTCACATAAATATATCTACAATCTGGGGCACATAATGTAGTCATGTGTGTAATTACATGTAAATAATTATATTAACGAGAAATATATTGTATACATATATATATGCATCAGTACTCATTTACGAATTCTCATAGTTAATATGCTAACGCGCACAAAGAATAATAGTTGAGAAAAAAATATATATATATGTGTGCGTTATTTGCATATATAATCATTCCCTTATGAATAATGGTATTCTAATAACTTACACAGACATTCACGCAATTGTATTTTCTAAGCATTCCAGATATTTATCTACACGAAATGGTCCCTTACATTAAACATACTATTCGATTTAGTTTATTATAAATTATCTATGTGCACATTAGCCTCATTATAAAATTGTTCTTCTATGGAGACAATAACGTAAAAAAAAATTTACACGTATATACATGAAATTTATGCACAATGTTAATTTGCTGTGATAATATCATAAGTTAAAAAAATGATGCACTTCATATAAAATGCATTTTATTTCGTTTATTTATTCTAATTTTATCATATTCACTCTGTTTAGGAATGAAATTTTCCATAAAAACCTTTAAAAAAATGATTAAATAATTCAAAGTATTTTAATATGTATAAAAATAAATATGCATTTTATGAAATTTAATAAGGTATATATGTGGAAACCGGTGTATGAACAGATAATCTTATCGTCATCATGCATATATATACACATATAAATAAGCACATACATGTACATGATGCAACAAAATATATTAAGCATAAAAATTTTTCAAACAAAATAGATCTTATTTTTTATAATTAAAATCACAATGTAGCACATAATTACAAACTTACATTCGTAATTTTTCGTCTTTGAACACTATGAAAAAAAAAAAAAAAAAATAAAGTAAAAAAATGTTGTAAACAGTTATTCCTCATTTTATTATTATTATTTTTTTTAGTTCATATATTTCTTACATTAACAATTTATATTAATATCCATCTTCCACTTTTAGAAGAATATCCTTCTGATTGCACATTCATCAAAAAAACAAAAGTAAAGAAAAAAGAAAAAACAGGATTTTAAAATATACATTGCACTTATATATTTGTTTTCATTCCTAGTTATAAATTAAGTTACAATTTTTATTTTTTTACGTTTCCTGCTTTCACTTGTGCTGGTTTTAATTCTATATGTTTTCTTAGCTATCGTTCTTTTACATCTCCATTTTACCTTTTTCAAATTAACTTTCTTTTACGAAGATTATATCCCTTTATAGAGAAAAATGTAACAAAAAAAATGAAGTTCGCTTTTCATAATGAGCATATTACTATCCTTACAATGCACATATTGTTAGTACTCTACATCCGTCATTAACTAATTTTCTAAAAATCTTTCATTAACTCATTTTTACTAATCATTGACGCAACCTACAGTATACCAATAGCGGAAAAAGACATAACATATGAAATTATACTTATATTACAACAATTATTATAAAAACTCACCAATATTTTCACACTCCAGTGATATTTCTGTGTCAAAATGAGTATTGTCCTTTTTCTTTTTTTTTTAAATTGTTATAAAAGTTTATGTATATAAAATTTAATACTTTGGTTTTTTTTGAATTATAATTTTTCGAATGAAAAATTCGAAAAAAAATAAAAATAAAATAAAAAAGTATAAAGGTGAAGTAAAGATGGATGTATAAATGATAGCTAAAAGTGAGAAATAAAAATGCGAAGAACGTCTTAGAAATACATGCATATAAGTAATATATATTAATTATTCATATATACACCTAAATATTTATAAAAAATTAAGAAAAAAATTTAAAAAAAAAAAGAAAAGAATATATAAATATAAATGTAGGAAGAAGAAATACCAACACTATACAATAGGTATAGAATCCACTTAATAAAATAATGAAATAAACAAAACAAAGTTAAAACAAGAATTGAGAAAAAATAACGAAAAACCAAGAACACATCCAGTGTGGTTAATAAATTTTCATTTTATAATTGATGAAAGTTATAAAGTTAATACTTTTTTATTTTCCAATTTATAGCAATAACTCCCCTCAAACATACAATATATGTAATAAAATTATCTAATAATAACAACATTATAACAATTGGAAAAAATATATCGTTATATTATGATATTGTATAATAGTTAATTATTTTATTAAATTCAAAATTAATATAATTTTTATATATTAATAATTATTTTAAATTATTTATTACCATATTTTATACATATATCTGCATGTTATACCATTGAAAACAAAATAACACCCCCACATTATATTATTTACACGATAGGAATTAATCATATATTACTTTATCAACTATACACATATTATTTGCATATTTATATGTTATATCATTAAACTAGCTTCCCCTAGTAATTTAAAACTAGAACGTTTTAATTAATTCTTTCTTTATTTGTTATTTTTATTAATATATTTTTCACTTTTTTCTAGATTTAATTTTTTTATTTTTGTTTTTTAAACTTAATAATATTTTTTAAAATATGTAATATAATACTGCATAAATTGAGAAACGTATAAAATGAATATATATTTACTATATTTATATTAATATATTTTATCCAAAACGAGTGCACTAAATATATTTTCAATATCTTATTTCTGCATTCTGAAGATATAAAAATAATTGTATTTTAAGGTTCCATATAACTTGAAAATAAAGTATGCATTATAATTATAATCAAATATAATATTATATTAATTGATTAATTATTATACATGTAATAATATATCATTTATAATTCAAAAAAATTTATATATTAACTACTGCACAAATCATAAATAAGATAAAATAAAAATGGCTTTGTATATAATCTCTTAATATTATTAGATCTTGCATAAATTTAATAAAATATATCCGTTAATAAAAACAAAAATAATTTAAATATCAACTTATTTATCTCTTGATTATAATTTTATGTTCACTTTTAATTAACGAATATAAATTAATTATAAAACTAAATTTTATTTTTAATGATAAGGTTATACTTTTATTAAATATAAATATATTATATGAATTTTTTTAAAAGATCTAATATATTTTTCAAACACATTAATAATATTACATAGTTAAAATAGAAAATGATATAAATATATCTTTACAACTATATATTTTATCTTACTGGAAATATTAGTAAAATTAATGTAACTAGGGTTCTAATATAACATATAGGAAATAAGAACAACGTAATAATTTATATGTTATAAAAATTAATTCCTAGTCTTTGATGCATATATATAGATATATATAATCATTAAATAATTTCTAGTTGAACAGGTACCATATTAAATAGAATTAGTTCTTTTGAAATTTTTTTTAATTTAATATATATTGTTATTCAAAAAATAAATATTATTGTAATAAAATTATTTTACATATATATATATTTATATATATATATGAAAATATTTTAATAAAAAACAATAATAATTAATATTAAAAAAAAATATATGAGTATAAATATATTTTGTTCAATTTTTTAGTAGCAATCCTTTAATTTTTATTAAATAGATGATATTTACATATATATTAGTTCCCTATTTTCCACTTCTTTAGTTTATTCATTAAAAGAAAAAAATGTACATGTTTTATTTAATAAACTAAACATTACATTTTAATGTTTATCTGATTATAATAACTAAAACATACACTAAAATTATATTGTAATATTCATTTTAATATATAAATAATCAAATGTAATAAATGAAATTTAATCAAAAAATTTACCAACAAAAATGTTGTATGCGACACTATACGCATTAAATGTATTTAATTTAAACTTGTATAAAAAAAAGATTAATTTTCTAAATTAACTTAATTAAAAGTTATTTAACGGAAAAATAAATGTCATTTATATATTAACTATCTAAAATAAAAGAATACTTCTTTTTTAATTTTATTTCATTTGATAAATGAGCCTTATAAATATAACTGATTTATTAATTATCAATATAAACATGTATGTTTACATATTCTTAATATATTATTAACACATAATATGTATATATATATTAATAATAATATATATATTTATTTAATGAAAAATAATTTAAAAAAAAAAATTTATATAAAAGGCAACAATATTTAGTTAAGTTCAAAGAATACTTTGCAGTGAAAAATAAAAAACTTAAAGCATCTAAATTAACAAAAAAACTAAGAATACATATTTTCATAATTTTTAAATAAAGAGGCTGCTTACATGTAGATGTATTAAAATAAAATAAGCAATTGTTTTATTATGGTATATTTTTATTAAGTACATATTTAGGATTATTACATATATTACTTCTTATTAAAGACGTCCTTAAAAATAAAACATTTCCTTATAATTGTTTTATCTTTTTGTGAACTTAATTTTTTCATACTTTTTAACTTTCTTATGGTAATATACAATCCCTGATATGACCGTGATACCCAATATAATGAAAGGTATGACATATATAAAAAGACCTAAAAAACTACTGACATAAATATATCCATTACTCTTATCTGTACGTCCTTTATAAATTAATACATCTTTAAGTTCTTTCATAGACTGAAAAAACTGTTTTATAGGGGAATTACGCAACAAATTATCTAAATGCATGTACCATTTACCTATAGGAAGCAGATTCAGCACCTCAAACCATCCTTTTATAAGGCCCATGTTACAAGTTATATCTAATATGAGGGACATTGTTAATAATAAGAGCAATATTAAAGGTGTAGCAATTCGTAATCCATATTTTCTGATCATTATTTTTTTGTAAATCTTATTACTAATCGTCTTGCTGTTTTTAAGAAAATTTTCATAATCAAGTTCTTTAAATATTTTTTTTTCAAAGTAGGAATATTTCTTTGTTTCAAATATATTATATTTATAATTCATAGTTCGTTTATGACCTCCCATATACTTTGATGGGTTTTTACATAGCAGCTTCTTTTTTCTTAGGGTACCCATTTCATTATTAGATATATATTTTCTTTCCTTGATTTGTTTATTTGGTATCTCTTGTTCTAATCCTGATATACATGAATTCATTTCTCTATATTTTGCTAGAAATCGATAATATCTTCTATCTAATTTGCTAGCACGGTCATATTTATCACCCAAAAATTCGTTAAGCGTGCTCTAAAGAAAAAAATAGTGAATATTTTTATTTAAAAAATAAATACTTTAATTCGAAAAAATGGAAATCATAAAAATAAAACACCAAAAATATTAACAATTCAAACATTAGCAAATAAAATTATACTAGATAAATGTTAAAATGGAATGTCCAGTTTAATAGTACAAACGCAGCAATTTTAAAAAATATGAATGACATAACGTTTTTTTCCATGATAGAGCTTTTTAATATTTAAGTATATTCAGTATTGAATATATTAAAAATAACAGAATATTCGCCTAATGATAAAAGATAATATATAATTAATTTAATTTTTTTCATATAATTTATTACATTTACCTAAAAAATAAAACGAATATTACTATAATATTTTATACAAAAGTGACAAAGTAAAACAACCCTAAAATTATATTTTAAAATTTTTTTTCTTAATATTATAAATTAAAAGGAGTTTTCATTATAATTATATAATTTTAATTAATTAACATATATATATATATATAATATATAGACATAATATTTCTTTTAATATATTAGAAAATTAAATTTTTTTTTTATTAATCGTATTAAATATAAAATAAAAAAACACTGTTTCATAATATATCTAAGTATTTAGTTAATATAAAATAAATAGAATATATATTATAGAGAATATAGAGAATGTAAATAATAGATTTTTATGTGTATTATAATAATAAAAACTAATCTTATTTATAATCACCCATTAAAAACACTAATCCTATAAACATTTATTTTATAAGAACTGGTTATAGATGATAATAGAGTATGAATTATTATGATAATATAATAATAGCAATAATAAATACAGAAAAAAATATTTTGTATAACTTTTTCTTCTATATTACAGCATATGTGTTAAATATAGCGTAAACATACGCATTACTTTATGGCATATAATATATTTTAAAAATTATATATATAACAGAATAACTAAACTATGAAAATAAATATATTTTAAAGATTAGTGTGGATTGGTTTGTTTTTTTTTATAATATGATTTTTCACACATACAATATCTAATAGTATAACGTTGATATTATTATTTTTAAATGAAAATTTTATAAATTTAAAGAGGTTATATTTTTATTTTTAAAGTTATATATATATTTATAAGATATATAATAAAAAATAAAGTATATAAAATGAAGTTATAGATTAATTCTTATATTAAAAATAGTAAAATCAAAATAACATTAGTTCAAAAAAAACGTTGTTTAATTCAAGTATAAAAATTTATATTCTTTTTGGAAATCAATATACTTCACTATAGATATTTAAATTTTATAATAGATAATTAAAATAATAACATTGTTAGTATACGTATAAAATAATAAATATCTTTTTAATAAAATTTATAGTAACAGAACACTTAAAATAATAATCATCCCCTATATATAATTTCATCTAAAATTATACCAATAAACGATAACTATTTCTTATATATAACCCCTAATCTAATATGCATTTATGAATTATCCCAAAAAAAAATAATATTATTTATTCTTTTTGCTTTTAATATACTTAAGTACTAAACATTTTAAACATGGGAGAACTAGTACTGACAAATTCAAACTACATTCATTTTTAAATATGTGCTTAATAAATTTATGAAAATGCATACATAAAAATAATAAATATATAAATAAATACTCACTATTGATTAATCTGTAGTAGAAAATACATAACTATTTTAATAACTCTTAATGTTAATTTATATTTTTACATATATATAACACATTTTTAGAAATTTATAATTATGCGTATAAAGAAAAAAATATCATCTGTATATATTATAAATTAATTTATATTTAAATTTAATTCATTAATTTAATCGATGAGTGATATAAAAAAATAAAATATAATATATTTATTTATTCTCAATATAATTTATATTTATTTTTTTTTCAAAATAAAATTAACGCTATAATTAGGAACCTAAACGAAATAATAAAATTTAACTCTTTCTATAGATGTAAACATTTAGAACTCTATATTTAGTAAACAATTATAAATTACCTGTATTTAACAGAAATATTTTTTCAATACATATTTATAGTTTCATATTTATATAATGCAAAAAAGCAAAAATTATATTAAAGATATTTTTATAGTTGTCATTTTCAATTAAATATTTTACAAAAGACATAAGTTATAAAATAAATGATAAATTTTTTCTTAGATTAAGTAAATAAACAAATAAATATATGTCAATATAATTAAATATATCCAATTCTTTTCATAAAATTCAAAACACTGCATATACATTCTTACCTTAAAAATAATAATACATTTTCTTAAAAAACAGAAAAGGAAATAATTTTGGACTTGTACAAGATAATAGATAGAAAGAGATACATATAAAATATAGTATAAATTAACTCAATAATTCAATAAAGATATGTATATTGTGATTTTACTTACTCATTTTAAATCACAAACATATATACATTATATAAATCAATATGAATACACAAATATATATATTAAGAAAAATATTTTTAATAAAGATTAATTAATACATTAAAATTCTAATTCTAAAACGTTCAATTATTCGAATTCAGAAATAAATGAAAAACATAATTTTGTACTGTAGAGCATCAAATATATCAGTTATATACTTGTGTGTTTATAAAATTATAGCAAACATAAATATGTTTACAAATAATATGTCACTAAAAATATCATAGATATTACATCCTATTAATAATATTCTTACGAACAATTCACACAAAATATTCTTCATTTCACTCAGTCATATATCTAATTTTCTTATATTTTTCATTATTTCTTAAGATCTTAGGTATAGTTATTACAATGATGACAACTAATAAAATGACAGGTATGCAAAATAATATTAAAGAAATATATGGTTCTAGCATTGTTTTAACATCAGCACTAATTTTTTCTAATAAACTTGCAATCGAAGTCACTGCAGGACTCAACACTTTTAATCCTTGTAATATAGGATATCCTATTCCCAACAAAAAAAAAAGAATAAATAAAAATACACACAATGCGTAACTTCTAAATTTTATATTTTTTAGAACTATATCACTAATTCTTCTGTTTTTTTCAAGAAAAGCATCATGATCTTTTTTTCTGATCCATTTCTTTTCAAAATGAAAATATTTTCCATCAAAAATCCCATTATTATAATCCATAACTTCTGTGTAGTATTGCGCCCTATTTAATGGATATCTGTTAGATTGATTTTTTTTTTTTGTGAACTCATTTTCATTATTATATAAAGCTGTTTTTTCCCCCTTTCCATTATTTGCTATAACCTTATTTAACCCTACAATATTTGAATACTTATTCTGCTTATATTTTGCTAATAATCTGTAATTTCTTATATCTAATTTTCTATCAAATTTTAAACTGTCATCTAAAGATATCTTAAACAGGCTCTAAAAAAAAAATGTGAATGTTGTAATTTTAATAGAATAAATAATACTATTGTAAAAACAAAAACTATGTAATTATAAATAAAACAATTAAAATATGAATATAGAAAATATATTTAAATAATATTATCATACTGTATCGCTATAAAAATGACATATCCAAATTAAGAAGAAAAGCATAGAAAATTTAATAAAATAAAATAACTCAATTTTTTGTTCCATGATAAAAAATTCGTATTATTCTAAGGTATTCAGTAAGAAAAAAACTACTAATAATATATAATTATTTTAATGATAAAGAGTGCTATATTTATTTAAAAATTTTTATTTATTTTATAAAAACATAAAAAAGTATATATAACTCTAATGTATTTTATATCCTACTCAAAAAAGAAGAACATTAAAAATGCATTACATAATTTTTATCTTAATTCTGTTAAAAAAAAGTATCAATAAAATATAATAATTTGAATTTCTACATAAATATAATAAAAATACAACTTAATATACCATAATAAATTAGCTCTTTTTTTATTATTATTTTTCATAAGAACCAAAAAAAAATAAATGATTTTTTAATAATACTAAATATCAAATTTATGTAGAATACGACATGTATTGAGTATAGAATATATATCATATAGGTAATATATTGTTCCATATATTATTATAATATTAAATGTTTTCAATTATTTTTTCCTATTAATAATACTTATTTATAAACATACTTTTGAAAATTTAATTATTATTGTTTAATGATGTAATCTAATACATTATATTAATAACACGTGATCAAAGATATATCCTGTACAACTTTACTTTTTATATTATTTATAACACTTCTATTTTTCTATGGTTTATCATATAAAAAAAAAAGCATATATAAAATATTACCTAATATATGAATAACTATATATTTTATAAAAAAATAAATAATAATCCCTCATTTTTGTAATATTTATTTTTGAAACTTATAATTTTTAATTATGCATAAATATATTTTTATTTCTAAATTAAAAAGTTTTAAATTTACTGATTTCTTTTTTTTCTTTTTTTTTTTTATTGTACTATATATTGTTTATAATAAATATAAAATAAAAATAAATAATATATATAAGGAGTGATTCTTCCATAATTTATATTTAAATCAGAGTAATATTGACTACACAATGCAATTATTTAATCGTATTAAGAGTAAAAATGCTTATATATATTTTTCTTAATATTAATTGTTTATAGATGTTTAAGTAATTTTTATACATTACAATTGAATAGAAAAAAAAAAAACGAATGTAATAAAAAATGTATATACCCTTTCGTATATTCGTAAATTACGTAATATACAAATTAACAATCCCCTACATATGTTGATATTAGAAATTAAAATTATATTATCATGTTTTTAGCATATCTTGCTAATAATCTGAAACCTAACACGAAACGATACATACATATGTATATTATATGCAAAAAAAATAATATAGTTTAATAATGTATTATAACTTTTAATATAAGCAAAAAAAGAAAAATTAAAAAAACTTAAAATTTTTTATTAAGTAGTTAGTCATTTTTTTTATGTACATGTTTTCAAATACTAATATCAAGATATCTAACTTGAACAATATTTTTGAAAAATATGATACAATTAGTCATGAAATAAAAAATGCACATTCAAAATTACTTATAATCCTATTAATAAATAAAACATTAATATTAATTGTGCAGTTTAATTTAAATTTAGGAAAATAAATTTAAAAAAAAATAGTGTTATATTCACGACAAAGTTCATAAACCTATTGAATCAAAAACCGTATATTTAATATTTTTATACAAAATATAGCTTAATATTCTAATTATGGTACATTACAGACTATAGCATTAATATAAGCATAATAAAAATTTTATGAAATTATATGTACAACATGCTTATTCCCCTACTGCTATATTATTAATAAGAGCATTTAAAATATGAAAAAAATCTTAGTCCATATAGTCTTTATATTTTTTTCGTGTATTTATTATTATATTATTTCTAAGTTAAAATAATGTACAAGGAAAAAATGCATAGTACCAAATATGTATAAGTGCTTGTTTATATAAAATGATATAAAAAAAAATATATATCCTAAGAATTTATTTACATATTATTTAATTCGTAAATGAATATAACGGTAAAGTTTTTAATTATCCTTGTTATGATGATATCAAATGAGATTAGAAAAAATGAGTAAATGTAATAAATAAGTTCTTATATTAGATGAATATTATCTCAAAATTATATTTCATAATACTGTCAAAAACAAATATTCATAATATCTCTATATTATTAAATTTGTCTTATCACAGAAATATAAGTTATTTTCATACAACATCAATAACTGCAACAATTACGTAGGTTAAACGTGAAAAGATAATATGGCTTTAATCCGTTGATTTATTTATAAAGATTTATGAATATTAAAATTGATGATGTTCTATTAACAATTCATACTTATGAATACAGTGATGTTAATATATACAATTAATTTCATACTCAAACTAATTGAAAAATATACTAAAAATAATATTATATAGAATTGATTATTAAGCATATATTTTTCAAAATATTTTTATTTAAAAATAATTCTTATTAACCTTGAATTTAAATAAAAAATGATATGAAAAAAATATAAAATACATAAATTTAGTTACATTAAATATAGAATAACATGATATACAGAAAGTAAAGGTAACATGTAGTAAACAGTTGTATATACTTAAATCTATAAAGAAAACAAGAATTAGAAAACATTTAAGATTGATAAAAGTACGAATTATGTCATTTATTAATTAAAATAGTAATTGTAATATTCTATATAAGACATTAAATAATTATGTATTTATTATATTAAAAATATAAGTAAACACTTACAGATATAATTTTTTCATATATATCACATTTTTCTTATGAATATTCGAAAATATTTAACCTCTCATTTTTAGAAACAGGAGATATATATATATTCTAAAATATAGTATTAAAAACACCACAAAAAATACATTTTAACAGTAATGATAATATAAAAGTATTCCAAATACTGTACATATTAAGCGTATAATTTAAAACTACTTTGCTTCAGTATATACAAGTATATTATATATCTAGCATAATAAAAATTAAAAGTATAAATTAAGGGATTCTATATTTTGAAGCAGATAATATAATTAAGAATAAAGAAAATATTTATCAGATACATGAAAAAACAAATTTGTGCATGAAGTTCATTAGTTATAGTTAGACTTTATATTCATTTCTTCTACTTCTTTGGCATTTTTGAAGTATTTTTTTGGTATATAAATAATAATTGCAAAACTTATTAAAATAACTAATATCATTGGAACTATACCTCTTATATTTAAAATAATATATAGCAGAATAAAAAAAACGTTTGATGTACGAGTATTGGAATCTCCGTAATAATATGATAAAGAAGTTAATCAAAGAATTATAAAAAAAAACTATTCCTGATAGAGCAAATGTTAATGTGGTACTAATATATAGTGAAGGTTTTAAATTGTTTTGCTTAGTAAAATCAGTGAATTTCCTGTATTTATATGTATGACTAAATCTTTTTTATATTTTTTTTTCAAAGAAATTAAGTATCGCCGCAAAAAGATTGTGTATAACGGACGAGCTTTTCTAACATAAATTTTTGGATCCAATTCTTGAATTAATTTTATTAATAGATTCACATTTTTCATCATGGTCTTATTTACTATTATTTTCTTCATTTTCTGATATATTAGATCTATTTCCAGATAACGTATATTTTAATATTACATTTTTTGTTTCCTTCTCACTTCTTGATAATAATCTATCAGTTCTTGAATTTAATGAACTTTTTTCACTGTTTTTATTAGCAAACGATTTATCAAGGTTGTACTGCAAGGAAAAGGAAATATCTTTTTTCATTTATAATATGATATATATATACACAAATACAAAAAATACTTATTTAATTATATATATTTATATTTATAATATGAAATTTCACAATCTATGAAGCATGTCTTCTGGGTATTTATCATTATGCAGCATTGTAGAAATAAGAACATATCCAAGCAAAAATGATGAACATAAGAGTTTTAATTAAAATAAAATATTATATTTTTTTATTCATATTGGAATTATTTAATGTTATATCATTAATTAAGTAAAAATTTTATTTAATACTAAGAAGATATTAATACAATGGTGATGTTATAAACATTATTAATTTTTTATTTTAAAAAATTGTTATAATTCATTAATAAAATTCCAAAATAAATAATACTGGAGAAAAGATAATTTTAAGAATGTTTTAGTAAATATTTCCAATCATGATTTATTTATAGAGAAAGCAATATTTATTAAAATAATTTCAGGTAGATCTTAATTTGTTAAGTAAACGCTTTCTCTTCATATATATCAATTATCCAACAAAATAATTTAAAATTATTCTTATTAATAGTATACAAAAATCAAAATAAAATAGATTCCTTAGTGTTTAAAAATATTATTTTATATTTAAATTAAAAAATGTAATATGTCGCCTGAATAGGTACATTAACATAAATAAAAATATAGCACTTAATTTCTTCCTGTTCTCTATCAATAAACATAGTTCTGCGCACATATTATACATTTTAGGTCTTATATTATAATTAAAGCCACAAACTGTTACATTCAAAATAGTAGTACTGATAGAAAGTAAAAAAAAAGAATACAAATTATTTTTCTTGCACAAATAAATAGATAATATGTGATATATACATTCACTATTATTTTAAGATGTTCATTTTGGGATTGAATTTGTACATGAAATTATGATATATTAAAAATTTATAGCAAATATACAGCTTCATAGTTCTGTATCAAATTATCATAAAAAAATAGTATAATTTTATTTATATTAAAAATATACAAATTTCATACATTATTACTAATAAAAAAGATTATTATGTTTAGGAAATTCTATTATTTAATTTTCTTCTTTTTTCTAAAAATAAATTTATTTTATAAGTTATCTGGATATAATAACATTAACAAAAAAAAATGTAAATGTATGTTTAATGAAATAAAATTTTTAGTGTTAGTAAAATTTAAAAAAAAAAAACCAACAAAAGATAATTAAAAAATGAATAATTTACAACTTAAAATAACATATTCATCAAATAAGAAATGTTAATGTATAACATATTATATAATAAAACATAGGAAATTCTTTTATGTATATATATTTTTGTTGAATATGCTGTAGAGTGCAGAACAACGCATTTACTTTTTACTTACGTATAAATAAGTACTTCTTTAAATTATATATAAAGTTATAATTTTTATGCAACTAATGTAAGTGAAATAAATTTGGTATTTCACAATATATATCATTTGAAGTAAATATATATATATATATATATACTTATCAATGCTTTTATACATTTCCCTTTGGTTTATTCATTGGATGAATGCAATTATAAAAATATTATATATTTATATTATTTTAATAATATAATAACAAAGCAATATTAATTTTCCTAGGAATATAAGTCTTATAAAAATAATTAACTAAAACAAAAAATAAAATTCTAGTTATATTTACATATATATTTAATATATACTGTTATTTCTTTATTTTATTTTATTTTTTTTTTTTTGTAACATTTTTATATTATTTTTATTACAAATATTTATGATTAACTGAATTTATTTTATTTATAGTTATTCATATAATTAATTTTTTGAATAATATTTTTTATTTAGTATTCTATTTATTTTTTAATATTATACATTACTAATAAACTAATTGCACATAATATATTTTCTATGAATATGAATATTTTATACTTTATAATTTTTATATCCTGTTGTAAATCATTTATACTACTGTCGTATTGTTATTTCTCATATTTGGATTAATGGGTTCATTCTTTTGCATAAGTAATTCTATTTTAACATACGAACTACGATATATATTAATATTTAAAATTTTATGTTTTTTAATTTTTTTATAGATAAGTTTAATAGTACATTTTTTAGATATTTCTAAAATATTTTTTTAATATATATCTATATTTTGACTATATATTATATAATTTCATAAATAATATATATACATATATATTATAAAGCTAAAGGAACAACATAATATTATTATTCTTTTTTATTTAATATGAATTAACCATAGTATAGCGTATCTTTTATATATAATATAAAAAAAATTATAATAAATTAGAAATAATTAAAAGAATTATTTTCTTCTGTAACATAATATTTAGAATAAAGTTTTTTATCAATAAATATGCTCAAATTTTTTTTTTAAATGATATCCTATAAAACTTTTTAATGATAAATATTTTTTTTGTTATTGTATAAGAACAGTTTTCAAAATAAATATATAATGAATATAATTTAAATATGAAACGTATCTATAATAGTACATATAATGAAATTCAGTTAAACTCTATTTACCATTTTTCTTACTTGACATTTTATTATGAGCTAATGATGTCCTCACATTGTATGCTTATATAAAGCACTGATTTATGCATTGTAATACATCTTTAGAATTTACTTCTGAAATTCAACTTTATATTTATATGGACGAATTTAAAAAATATATATTTATATATGTTATTGTTTATTATTCACTCTCTTATTGGTACATAATACCTGTTTTTCAGCATGCACATTTTTAAAGATATAATAATAATTAATTACATTGTAATGTTCCAATGAATCATTTATTCATGTTATTCCTTTTACTACATTATATTATAACTTCCTATATTTTACTGCATATAGAAAATATTTAACTTTAATGAACTCAATAAACGATAGTCTTTTATTTCTCGCTGAACTTTATCTTGTATTTCACATACAAATAAGGGAATCAAGAAGTATTCAAATTACTATTTTAACTTTCACTATATTTGTACTTAAAATTATCTATAAATGTTAATTAATAATGTTGCTTAAAGATAATATATCAATTGGATATGTTGTTTTATATTAAATTACGATATTATATTCAATACTATTATTTTCAATAGTTCTATTTAAACGATCTAATTTCTGTAAGAATTTTTTTTTTATTTTATATAATATCTTCTCCGTTTTACTTCATTATATATGTTCACTTTTACTTTTTATAATATAGAGTTATTTCTATATCGTTTCTTATTATTTATAAATGAATAAGTTTTCTTAAATTATCTTGTGCTATGAATTTACTTCTTTAGTTGTATCATCTTTAGCTTTCACGGGAATACCTATATTCCAATATTCTTATAATTTTATTAGCTTTTTCAAGAATAATAATTTTATATTAATACTTTGTATTCATATATCTTTTATTATTACCACGTAATAATCTCCTATACGTATTAATTAATTTGCATACCTGATTACACAATAAATATAAAACCTCATAAAGCTTAACATGCAACAGTATGTTCCATGTATTAATCCAACTGATTTTAAGTTATTATTTTTTGATTATGTATTTCACAAAGGATCATAATGTATATGATGTCCATATTTGTTATAATTTTCATTCAAATATTTATCTATATATTCTTCACCTTCATAATCCTCATTTATTTTTTTTTTCAATAAATGAGCTTTTAGCCATGATTTAAATGGAGTAAACTAATTAGAAATTAAAAATATAAAATATATAATATTTTTTCGTAATAAAAATTAACATTTAATGAAATAAATTATGACAATTAATATATCATGTTTTTATTTTTACATTCAATTTGTATTTACTTTATAAAATGTAAAAAATAAGAAAACAATTCCCAAAAGTGGAAAAATAACTGCCACAATAATATCTTCAAATGGAACAGAGATTTTTTGTTCTAAGTTTTTGGACGGTTCTTCTTCAGTCTGTGCCATATATTGATCTTTCCTGTTATTGGAACCATCTAAATGTTTTACTTCACACGATAAAGGGGGATTTTCCTTTATATGTACTCCTTTAATTTTTTCAAGAACTTTACAGTATATCATATTTTTTATACCACCAGTGCTACAATTATTTTTCATATTAATATATATTTCATAATTTTTACTAATATAACTTTTCAAATTTTTATTGCATATATAGTTATTATCATAAAGGTAATTCTCAATTGTATTATAATTTGTAGCATAATCGTACACACTTTTCATTTTATCAAAATCTTCCTTTACATATGGAAAATCAAATAAATTACATTCTTTAACTTTATCATTAAAATTTTCTTTTAGATTAAGAATAATCTTATTAATATCGTCATTAACGCTTTGTTTTCTATTTCGTAATTTAAATAAACGATCATACATCCAAAACTTCACGATTGTACAGGAGTCCTCTTGGAATTGACCAGAGAGTGACAAATTATTGAATATTTTGATGATTCCTGTAAGATTCTCACAAAATTCGAAAACATCATAGTAATCACTTAAATCTTCAGCTAATTGATTACAAATTTTATCAGATTCATATGACTTTTTCTTATCTAAAATACTATAATTAAGAGTAGAAGGAAGAGGAACTCCTACATCATCCTAACAATTGATAAAAATACAAATAATATATATATATATATTTATAATGATTAAATTCCTAATTTTCATAAGACAAAATTTTCTGTTTCGACAAACTATACTATAATAAATTAAAGATATGTAAAGGAATATATTTTAATAAATATATACTGTATCCGCCATTATCAAGTTTTATCCCATTTGATAAATATATACTATGGGGCCCATAGTGATATTTAAGTACGAATAAGATTTTATGTATAAAAAATTATAATACAAGTTATATGCACTTTATTTTATTTTAAATCTTGTAAATAATAAAATATTTCTTAAAATAATATACTTCTCAAATTTAAAATATGTTCAAATCCAAAAAAATACAATTATGAGATTATATAATGATAATCCTTAATAATAACAAAAAAAAAATAATAATATAAAATAATTAATAAAAAATATATGTTTATAAAAAATAGTGAAAAATAATTTTGTAAAAATTTCATTCATATATGTATTTTTCCTTTCTTGCTATATTTTACTTTTTTAATGTAAGTAGTCTTTTCTGTATACTTATTCAAAATACATAATCCCCTTAGAAATATATATTTGTATATTAATTAATAATTTTAATTATATATTACATATACATAAGCAAATTCTTTAACATTATAAAAATATTTTCTACATTAATTAGGCAACTAATTCTTAGGTAAGTATGTATTTTCATTATATTAATTATGGTTATCTATAAATTATAATGCAAATATATGCAGATGAATGTAAAATTAAATTATAATTTCTTATAAAATAACAAATTTTTTTAAATAAATATCTTACATGTATACTGAAATAATGTAATTAAAATTATTTTTATAATAAAAACTAACAAAAATAATAACATACGGTTATCCATCCATCATTAAAGTTATTTTTAACGAAACATGCATCTAAAATTCACAATATTTTTTCAATATCTTTTTATTTTATCCGTTAATTATATTTCCTGATTACTAATATTAGATTACTATTATCATATAACTTTTGAATCATACATATGCCTATACTGACAAATATATTATTGCATATATTGGTATTTAATTGTATGTTTTTTTGTTATGCACAAGTATGTCAATAAATAATAGAACTATAATAGAAGTTATGATATCTAATATTGATACTTAGATAAATCACCATATAAAGAATCTAATTTATATATTTATTATTTATACATTTTATACATTTTTTTTTTAATACTATGTTTTTCTTTATGTACTTTATAAAGATTAATAATAAAAATTTTCAATAAGAAATATAAATAAACGGTATTTTTCATTGTTAGCATATTTTTAAATAGCTTTTATATTATGATAAAAACATAATATTAATTAAACATTGTAAATAGTATTCCATTACACATATAATTTTTAAATTCCATTATTTATTTTCAGTATTTTTATATATATCATTGACAATAAACTTTCTTGACTGTTCTTCAACAAAGAAAGAAGGCCATTCATTAAAGATAATGAAATTTAAAAGTAATTACCTTAAAATATAAATTTAATACTTATGTCATTATTTATCTTTTTAAAATATATAATTTTTTATTGATATTTTTTTTTATCAATTTATTATTTTTTTATTTATAATAAAAAAAAACTTACTTTCTTACAAGGCTATTAATGTTAAATATATTTACAAGTTACATAAATTTAAGTAATATTAGTGACTATATATGTTTATATAAGTATATATTTATTCTGTCATTCATATATAAAATAACTCGTTCTATTGTATTTATCAACATTTTCTTGCACTGATTAATACACCCCTCACTTGAATTGTTTAGGATGCGTATACTTTTTTGGAAAAACATTTTATATTATAATATATTATTATTTCATTACACCAATTTATTTTTAAATAAGTTTTTAATAATATACCTTTCCTTTAATATTATATAATATTTCCTTTAATATGTTAAAGATGAATTTATTATATGAAAATTAAAATAATATATAGGACGAACTCATATATGCCCAAAAATCATAAATTACACAGCAGAACGTATCCTCCCCTTATAAAGAAGAGTATATAGATATATACAAATTAGATTTAAAAGGAAATGAATAAGAATTATTACATAGTAATTTACTAACATATTTTAATTATATATTTGCTCTTATATTAAATAGAATTTGTTTTTATTTTTAACAATATTTTTATAAATTATTCTATATATAATTAAAAGGCATTAATCCTTTCTTATGTTCATATTATTCAGAAAAAAATAAGTTTTGACTATATTAAATGAAAAAATTAGCCCCTTATATTTAAACAATATTGATTTTACATATATTACTTCCATATTCGTTAAAAAAACATAAATAAATATTAAAAAATAATTATACTATATATATTAAAAATAAAATAGAGATATATTTAATATCTTTTATTGAGTTTATAATTATTTATGAATTATTACTAATTCTTCACTAAGGCCCAATAGTTATATAACAAAAGAATATATGTAAAGCTAATATATGTAAAGCTAATATATGTAAAGCTAATATATGTAAAGCTAATATATGAAAAAATATTATGTTATTGTATGTAATGTATTCAAATACTACAAAATTAATATATGTTTTAATAAAAAGATGCCTTCCTTGTGCAATATATAATAACATTATTCAACGAATTATATACTCTTTCAAAATTGATAAATTACGAAAAAAAACAAAAAATAAATAATATAGTATAGTATAATTATTATACGTAAAAACATATATATATTACAAATGATATTTTTGAAAGAGAGATTTGTGCTTTATCCTATGAAAATATTGTATGAAAATTTTTTATAATTAGTAATGTTAATAAATTAATATAAATATTAAATGTCATCCAGGAAGTACTTATTATATTAAAATATTTAAGTTATAATATGCTTAATTCAGTAATCTTATTTACTAAATTTTCTTACCACTTTTTTTTTACAGTATTCATTATATTAAACATTTCGGTTTAAATATCGTAGCTTACGTGAACATATAATTTTCAACATTTATTCTCATATATACATTAAGAATACAAATAAATCATCCTTTACTATGTGCATAATCATCTATTTTATTTTGATTATGATTATATTAGTGATGTACATATACAACATACTCCATTTTTTTTTTTTTTATATAGGCATTTTCAGTATTTACTCTATTATATAACAAGTATTATGTAAATATGTACAATATAGGAAATTCAATATTATTTTTTTTTGCTTTTTATATATTTTTTTTATTATCCTCATATATATTTTTCATTAAAATATTAAATTATGAAATTGATGTTTCATTCACTACGTTATATTGCTAATATTCTATAAATGATTTATTTAATTTACTGATTTATAGCTTTCATATCAAATTTGTCTGTTTCATATATATTTCTTATTTATAGTAGTATATTCGTTACTTCTAAAATTCAAGTTAAATCACGCAAACCGTTAAAATTGAATTACTATTACTCCTTATAAATTTATTGAACGCACCACAAAAAGCACATTCTACATAATGTTGATTATTCTTCTCTTTTATATTTTCTATCATAACGGATGCATAAATTTTACCATATGTAGATCTAAATTACCTCAAATTTTTTTCTTCAGTTTATTTAATGATATAATAGACAAATGGAATAAAATAATACGTTGAAAAAAATTAAAAAACGTACCTTCATATTTGCAATATTTATATCATTCTAAATTCTTTTAAAATTTATGTTACGATTTTTTACACACTGTTAATAATTTAAATGAAATTTTTATTAATATTGCACAAAATAAATAATACTAAAGCTATTGATAATATTATATCAGTTCTAGTTAAAATGAGAATTGCACTTTATTTTCTTGTGTTTCATTATAATCAATTTTCTATTTATTTAGAATATAAAATAGTTGTTATATGATTTCTATAATCCTTTTTAAAATCTTCATACTTCTCAAATATAAGTTATTATTCGTTTTATAATAATGTAAGTGAATAATACATAATATAATATACTTATCATAGTTAATACATTTTTTACCACTACAAGGTATTCTATCAAACAAAAAATGTAAAAATATTCCTATGGAATCATTACTTTTTATTTATTTCACAGTTCATAATTGTTAATATATTATATATTCTTTTTAGATATATATGTATTATAATCATTTTGCGTATTTACCAATTTTTAGAACAATGCTAATATATCTTATTTAAATATTTTTATAGATTCGTCCTGCAACCTATTCTCTATTTTATAGGTATTACATCTCTCACATGTATTATAAAAGTGAAAGATTTTGTCTAAAAAATTTAAATATTTCATATCAATGATAAAATGATAAGAAAAAAAACTATCCGCCATTGCACCTAAATAAACGTAACTTTCGTAATTATAAGTATCTATTGTTCGTACAAATAAATTTTTGTTTTTAAGAAATAAAATTGCAACCTAATAGTAAAAATTAGAATAAAATTTATAGTAACCAGATAAAGAAATAAAATTTTTATTAATACTTTTTTTTTTTCCAAGAACTATGAAATATTCAAATAATACAGTTTTTAGTTATTATTGTTCAAATTATAAATATAGAATTATTGTCCCTGTTAATGAAACATCGTACGTTTATAAAATAAAATTTAAGCGGAACAATAAAACTATATATGTTTTTATCTTTTCATTAAATCCTATGTGTTTAAAATACCGAATTTAGTACAATATTATAAATATTTCATATTCAAAAAGGTTATTATTTTTATATATATTTACAACATTACATTTATTATAAAAAAAAAGAAAACATATATAAGGAAATTTTTTTACAATAACTTCATTTTATAACATATTTTTCATAAAACGTATAAAATGAATATTAAGTATTTTTTAAGTATATAAATATATACACATGGATATAAAAAAAATACATTCCATATCTTTCATCATATTGTAAATAATACACATTCATTTTTAATATTAAACGAATAAGTTATTATTTTATTTTTACATAAAAAAATATATTATGCCTATACAAAAATATAAAAATAAAACAAATTGTTAAGGTAGCAAATACGATGTGTAACAGTATATAAATAAAATCATATAAATTTCGTCTTTTTATACATTAATTTTAAGGTTCATATATATATTTTTCTAAAAATTTTTGATTAATATAGAAGTATACATATAAACCATAATATTGCTTTAACCTGATGAATTCTTTAAAACACGATGAGAAAAGAAATAAATCTCTTAAATTAACCAATAAAAATAAAAGTGTACATTTATACTGTTGAGGATCAAACTTACAATACAAATGCATGTGGATTTGCCATATTTATGTAATTATATGTATGTTTGTTATTTGGGAATAATATTTAAAAATTTATTGAAACTTATTGTTATAAAAGACTACTTTTTAGTGAGAAGGATATGCCGTATTATGCAATTCACTCTTTATATGTCTTATCTTGCCATATTTTAAAATTTGTCTGTGGATATAAATCATTATTAGAATAACTATAAACACGCATATAGACGATAATAAACATAATCCACCTTGCCACTCTAATGTAGAAATTTTTTCTAAGTCATTATATTTATACAGTAATAAAACAGCTCCTACTATTAAAACTAGTAAATGGTAGATAGTTATAGCACAGATAAAAGATTTGTTTACTTTTATATCATTTTTTAAAAACAAAAAATCAGCATTTGTAAAATGCCTAACTTTATTTTTATAGTATATTTTATCTAACAACCTTTTCTCAAAATGTAAATTTCTTCTACTGTATACCGAAGATTTATTTATCTTAGTATGCCCATATTCTACTGTATTATTTAATGAACATTGATTTGTTCTTTTATTTTTTCCTTTTTCTACTTTTCCATTATTTGAAGCACACATATTTGAGTATTCATCGACAGCTGGCATATCTTTTTTCATCCATGCAATAATTGGACCCTTTTCTTGCTTATAGTTTGCTAGTAATCGACAAGTTATTGTATTTAATGTTTCATCAATATTTTTTCTCCCAGCCAAATATTTATTGAAGGCACTCTAAAAAACAAATATTTATTATTCAAAAGAATATCTAATTTTACGGTGAAACAAGTATTAATAAAAATAAAACTAAAAAAATGTGAATAATAAAAATATCTCTAAATAAAATCATAATACCATATCATGATGAAAATGAAATATACAACTCAATAGGATAAACAAACAAATCCTAATATAATATGGTAACTTAATCGTTTGTTCCATTATACAGATCTTTAAAATTTAAATATAATTAATACCTAAAAAATTAACATTCATATTATATGCTCCTAATGATTAAGGACTTTTTATTTATTTATTATAATTTTTTATATTTTTATATGAACTTAATAAAATGAATATATTCATAATTTTTTTTATAACATTTACGTAGAAAAATTAGATTATATATGAATTATGTTATTTATATTTAAAGAATACATACAAAAAAACTAACCTTAATAAAAATAATACAATTTTAATTTATTCATAAATATATAATTAACTATATTAGAGTAATCGAATAATTTTATTTTTAAGCCATTTCAAAAAAAAAAAAAAAATATGATTTCTCAACATTTCTATATATAGTATTTATGGAGTATATAGAACATAGATAATATAGATATTCTGTTGTACTTTATATTAAGAAAACTATAAATAATTTTAACGATTATTTATTATCAATAATTATTAAATTATTAACATTAAATTATGGGAAAAGTTCTTGTGATGATAAAATATTATAACCACATAATAATATGAATGATGCAGAAAAAATATAACTTCTAAAACTTTTTCTGTCATATGATTTACAGCATTGCATTAATTAAAACATAATAATTGAACTGTTCCATAGCCTATATTATATTTAAAAAAATCAAATATATAGCACACTAACTTGTTTAAGAAAAAATATACATTTATATTGTAAATTGAGAATGTACTTTTACTCTTGTAACACAACTGTTGAATGTTATAATTTTTAATTATCATAATTTATGCATTTATTACTAGATGAATATTTTTAAACCCAATTTTTTTTTTTTTTTTTTTTAAATATATATATATATTGAAGCAATATTAATATAATAAGAAAAAAAATTTGTCATATATCATTAATATGTTGTTTTAAACTTTAATTTCCCTATCTAATAAAAATTATAATTTTATTTTTTTATGTATATAACGTAGTTTATATTCTTCTATATGATAGTAAATTGATATATATAAAATAAATTAACTATTTTTTATACTTATCTGTCTAATTAAACATTACTTTTAAATTCTTATAATTATTCGAAATTAAATAATTAAACAAATAATTATTTTAATAACTGATAAATTCATATTTTAAAAGAAAAAATATATTAAAATTCTTACAATTTAAATATAATTACTATAATGCCTATTATGGAATAAGTAAAATTAAGGAGTTATAGAGTTATTACAAATACTTCTGAAATAAATCAGTTATATACAATTATATGGAAATTATAAAATATCAATCCATAGATAATTTTTATAATTAACATTCACTATCTGATAAATAGATATAGTACTTTTGCGTTTTTTTCATATTTATATTAATATTTTTGTAAAATATTAAAAATATTAACTGTTATTTCTATATACAATATTGTAATACTAAATCATATTACAAAGTTAGCTGTAATATTTTAGTAGTCTTATATGTACGAATTTTTACTTAAGTGCTAAAATTAGAAACATACATTTTTTTATTAATTATAAAATTTGTAAACAATCTTCAATATAAAAGAAAAAAATACAAAAGAAAAATCCTGATGAATACTTGTAATACTTTATATATATAATTTTTTAAAACAAATATAATTCACTTATAACTGTCAATTGCAATAATGTATTGTTTTTTCTTCTTTTTAATAAATTCATTTTTCGTACATTGAGAATTAGTTTTTAATTAGTATACAAAATTTATTTAATGAATGAATAATAATATAACAAGTGAACTATTGCATAAAATAAATTATTAATATATTTTTTTTTCATTATAACTAAATATTGTTTTCCATTTATAAGTTTATTGCACATAATATGTTTGCTTCCCTTTTGAAAACATAAAATATACTTTATATATTACAAAAATATAATCTGGTGAATAAAAATATTTACTAAGAAAATTATTATGAACTATAATAAAATAAACTAATTTAAAATTATTAATAACTCCTGTAAACTTGTAATGTAATTTTGAATAATTTAATAAACAAATTTTATAAAAAACATATTATATAAAATATATTAAATTATTAAATCAAAATTTACAAAAAACCAAAACAAAAATATATTAAAAAAGTATGTAATAAATCAAAGTAATGGTATTTAATAATTTCTTTTAAGACACTAAAAATTATATACGCAACATATATGTTAAATAAAATTACATAATTTATTTAAGTTAAACAAAACTATTAAAATTTTCTATATATATCAATGACAAGAAAAATTTTATTTTCCCCCAAATTTTGACACTTAATTGACTGTTTATTATATTTTTAAAATTTTTTTATTAAATTTTTTTATGAGCGCTTTTTTTTCATTTTATAGATTATTTTTCTTTAATTATAAAATAAAACTTTTTTTTAATATTGGAAGATTTAATAATATATGTTTTTTCATATAATAATTTCTGATAGAACTTCATTTAAAAATTTATCTATAATTATTTTACCTAACAACAGTAATATATAATTTTTTAAGGACACTCTTTAATTTCTCTATATAATTCTTACTTTATCCTGTTTCCTTTTTTTTTTTTGATACCAATATTTGTAATAAGGAACTTATTTTAATTCATTTTGTCATGTATATTTATTATATATTTCCCTTATTAATAACATATATTAATGAAAGCATAAATTAATATCTTTAGTATTCAACATTAATTAAGGATATATATAATAAAAATCTCATATGGTACAGAGTTCATATTATTCATTAACTTCATCTATTTATATATATAAAAGCAGTGTTCTTCAGGTGAAATATTATTTTACCAAAAAATTAAGATAAAATAAGAAAATATAATTCTTATTAGAAATACAAAACATTTGCACATATATGATAACATAGTCTTTAAACTTAATTTTCTATTTATCGTTTCTTATAAAAATGAATTTACATAAGAATTACTATTTGATGCTTTACATGAATATTACATTTTGAGAAGTTCATAAAGCTCCTATTTTATTTGTTAATTTACTTGTTCTGAACTTATTCATTATATATATGAATTCAAATTTATTTTTATATCAAATATAACTATAACATATTACTTATATTCAACTCTTTAACCAAGTATAAAATAAATTTAATAAACTATTTTTGAGTATAATTAAAACAAACAAAAATATTTTACCAATAGGCATCTGCAACTCATACTTTAATGGATACTTAAATAAGTACAGAAAATCAGAATTAAATATATTTTTTTACATGTAGAAAGGATATTAGTATTTGCAAAAATTATAGTTATTCGATAAAAAAAAATTTAATAAAAAAAAAGGTATTATAAAAAAATTTTAATAATAATATTATTAAAGTGTATATAAAAAAATACATACAAATAAATATAAAACGTTAAAAACTAAAAGTAATATATTTTAACTATACTATTTTCTTTATTACATTTTTTTAAATATGGCTATTTAATAGAAATGTATATTTAACTCAATTTTGTTCTCATTTTAATATCTTTGAACTAAATTATTTGATACTCTTTATAACACTAATGAAATGAAGTTCATTATTCTATATTTACTACACTAAATCTCCTTCTACCAGAATTCCTATAAGTACGTTTTATGAATCTCCTCGATAGTCTTTTTGTGTTTAGTTCAGCGAAATTAGTATTATGTCTTTTTTTCCTTTTTCTATTTTTATCTACACAAGAGCCAAAGGGAGTGAACTAATATCCAAATAAAAAAAATAAAACACATATAATATTATTATTTTACAATTAAAACATTTTAAAATAAATTAAATTGATGACTTATAAAATATTTATAATATAAAATGAAATTTGGAATTTACTCTAAAATAAAGGAAAAAAACTAAAATTAATCCCATTACCAAAGAAATCGCAGTGCCAACACGGAAAAAAATGTTCTGTAATATATTATATGCTTTATCATTTCCATAATGCTCTTGACCAATTGAGCTTCTAGCATCAGCAACCATTATTTGATCAGGCTTTAAAACTTGTAGACGTCCGGAATAACTTTGTATTGAGTACTTGCCCTTTTCTCTTCTAATATCTATATTTAACGGCTGTGTTGCCCATGTTTTACCTTTCTTTAATCGGTATATCCCAGATTTCTCATCTTTTATAAGAATACCTTGTTTAACTAATTCTTCCACGTACATGCAAAGTCCTGATGTATCTTTCTCTGGGTTCTCAGCAGGACAATGTAACTTTCCATCTTTGTCTAATTTCCATCTAATATCCATATATGAGGCATTTTTTGGAAGAGATGGATAATTGATTGCTTCTGAACTAAGACCAACTATATTCCTAATTTTTTCATGTGCTTTTTTGACCTCTGAATCTATGCTTATTTCTGAATTTTGACCTTCTGAAGGAGATTTATCACTATTCCTTTGTTGTCCACTGCTTTCAATTGAAATCATGTTTTTACGAATAAAGGAAGATGCTCGGACAAAGCGACATGGTAATTCTTTGCTTTCATTCGTAATAGGACAATTCGTAAAAAGAATTTGATCCAAAAAATCTTGATCGAAATCGCTAGATTCTAATTTTTCTTTGGAAGTTTTAGTTTCTTTAAAATCTTCTAGTCCATTACAACTATTATCATTGGGGGATTCTAAAGCAGAAACAAGATTATTTGGATCAACTTCATCACCACAGTTCAAAAAATAGTCTGGACACGTTGATATTTTTTTCTCACAACATTCACTCTTTTTTTTTTTATATAAGTCATGAATAGAACTAAGATACTTTTTATAATTATTAATGTCAACAGAAGTACAAATATCTCTACTTTTAATAATATCGTAATTTGTAAAATATTCATACAAGTATTTCTCTTCCTTTTTTTTATTCATTTCGCTTAAATTTTTATTGACAAATTTATAACTACAGTTATATATCCGATAAGTTTCAGTAAGAGTAGATTGTAATTCAATAAATTTAGTAATGATATCTGTAATATAACTATCATTCACATCGTTTTTAAACATTTCTCTTATTTCTTTATATATCCAGTATATATAATGTCTACAGTAGTCCTTATAGTTTCCTGATTTAACTTTTTCTGGTAAATTTTCTAAATTTCTTACAACTTTATTACAAAGATTAATACATTTATTTTTGTATTCTTTTTTTACTGAATTGAATATATTACAATTAATTCCGTATGATTCTCCGATGACCTTAGAGCCATATTCTTCATATATTTTATATGAGGGTAACCTTTTTAAAATTTCATCCTGAAAATATAATTAATAAAATGACTTATTAAAATAAATGTAAATATCTTATAAAGAGTAAATACCTTCATGTTGTTATATCAAATAAACTGTATTAAAATAAATCATATCATATTATTCGTAATATGAAAAATAAAATTATACATAAACTTCTTCATCCATTTCCATAATTGCCCTTCAACTTGACAAAGTATGTAGTAGATTTAATGATTTAAACTATACATATATAAATATTAATGTATAAATAATGACAAATTATTTACAAATGGAATTATTTCTGCTTTTTTATGTTGGTATTTACATATATATACACATTTCTCAATCAGAAGAATAACCTAATTTATTTAACAAAATAAATTATAATTATATAGATTTTATTACGTAAATAATTTTAACTGAAACGTAAATAACTTTGGCGTTCATTAAGTATAATAAGAAACTGTAAAAAATAAGAAATATAATATAGTGCAACTTTATAATATATACATACATATATGTAATTATTCATTATTAGCATGTGTTTTTATAATCGATAATAATATATGTAATATAAAAAGTTAAAATTTTTATTTTTAATGCTTTATATTTTTTCAAGTATTTTTTAACTATTATATATTTTTTATATTGCAAATAATGGCCACATAACCGAATTACGAAATATACTTTTTGTTGAAGCAATTATTCCATTAAAACTATATTTCAATAATATTGTGGGTATTACAATAATCATACATGCATTATAATCATTAACCAAACACTTATTACTATAATTAAAAATATATAAATAAAAGAAGAATATAACAAAAAAGTGCCAATGAAAAATATATAATAAATGATTTTTCATATGATAATAATATTTCTTATATTATATTTATTATAACTGTTATATGATATTTTTTTAAGTAGCATTTTTTAGTTGACTACAGATTGTTCCATTCCTTTAATAGCTATTTTAAAATATAAGTCAAGTTTTTATTTTTAATTCTATATTCCAGTTCCCAAAGTTTACATTCTGTAATTCGACTATATATATATATATATATTAATAAAACGAGAGTTATTTTTAGTAAAGCATTTTAAGATAAACTCAGTAATACTCAATGTAATGGAAAACAATATAAAAACATTTTTTTATTTGTGCTGTACAATGAAAATTTTATTTCAAGTTTAACTAAAAATTTCTTAAAATAATCTGAATATTATGTTCTAAATTTGCAACATATTTATAATATCTATTTAATTTTTCATAGTTACTAAAACTATATCTATACGTAACAGTATTATATGGAAACATTTATATGTGTTCTCCAATATTTCTTATAATTTTCTTCTCACTAATAATAAATAAACTAAAGCATAACTTATTATATCAATAAATTAAGAAAGTAATAAAAAAATATTTTATTATGAATATGCTTTTACTCCTTTGAAATGCAGTAATTTAAACGTTTATTCGTAAAAATTGTTGCAATATCAGCATTAGGAAATTATCTCGTAAAATAAATATATTAAACATGCAAAAAAGGAATATTTACTTCGATTAATATATATATATGGAAAGTATATTTCATTGTGAATTAAGCATAAGCAAAATGAAATATTTTATATTATATATTTGTTTATTTAATTATTATTTATTTTTTTTTCTTCTTACTTCATTGATACATATAATATGCATTATTTTAATTTGGAAATATAACGTTACTTTTTTTTCTTTTTTTTTTTTGGTTATTATTTATTTTCTTCATAATGTATATATGCATAAATTTTTCATTTTTTTATGTATCTTCAATAAGCAAAAATATAGAATAATTAATATATATTTCTGCCAGAAATCAAAAAAAATTATAAAATTAAATAATTTTTTAAAGGTTATTTATTTGTTAATTTTCATTTATTATATTTATTTGTTATGTTTTATATTTTCTTTAAAATGAAGATTTAATAATTTTACTGATTCAGTGTATTTTTAATGTAATTAGTGTAATCATACATAATAATATAACTATGCTTTAATAAATATAACATAATTCTAATAAAATATTTTAGTTATTTTGTTTGTAATATTTTTTCTCAGAGTTAATCTTCAATTTTTTTTCTTTTTATATATTATTTTTGTTTTATCATAAGGGAATGCACATTTTGTACATTTATAAAATTATTCTTTTGATAATTAGTATTCATATTAAATTTAAAATAGCTAATATATGTATAATTGCTTTATAACCTTTATTTGTTTTTATTTGTTATTTTAAATTTGTTATGTTTCAATAAATAATGCTTATCATACTAATATTTACCATAAAAAACTTTCTTTTTAAATTGGAACTAAGGACTTCAGTAAAATTACAAGAATATTTTTGTCTTTTGATATATAATTCTAATAATATTGATTTGCTTTTAAAAATAGAAGAGAATTTTTAGTAATAATAATATATATTTTATATACTAAAGTATAATTTATTTTATTAACAAGACAATACATTTAAAAAATACTCCAATTTAATATATTTGCAAGAAATTTGATACTTCTTTATCATATGTTATAAATTATTGCTGATAATAATTTTTTTTGTAATGTAATATACTAAAAGCAAAAAAAATACATTTTTAATATCTAAAGTTTTTGTTTATGTTTAGTTTATTTACATATGTTGAGATATCCTTGAAAACGAAATTGTTATAATATATTTTTAGATAACAGTTAAAATAATAATTATATTTAGAGGTGTTGAAGTATAATATTATTTATGTAGTATGAAATAGATTAATACTGAAACATAATGTGAAAAAATAAAAAAAAAATATATTTTTTTTTTTCTAAATCTAATGAAATATTTTAAATAATACAGAAATTATATGTTAACAAAATACTAATGTATACTTCATTTTTATGTTTTATTAAAATATATGCAAAATTCTTATCATATAAAACTATTTTTCTCAATTTATTTTTATCGTCATAAAAGTAATTTCTCGTGATTTTTCTTTTATATATTACGGGTACAAACTTTTATAATAACTTAAGTATCTTAAGAGCTACATATCATAGATATAAAAGAATAAATGCATATACAGTTGATGCGGTTTATTGAATTATAAATTTTTATTAGAAATATAAATAAGTAGCACATATTCAATAGAATGTATTATCATAATGCGAAAAATTGTTTCATTTAAAAATTATATTAATGAATGAAGGGTAGTTTATTCAAGGAACTTACTTACGTCATATATCAGCTCCCTCCACATTCTTAAATATGTTATACATTTATATAAACCTCTTCCATGTATATATCTATATGTATAGAATAATTAAATACAATATTTATGGTTAAATTTTTACTAGATAATTCAATAAACGTGTTCATAAAATTATAATCATATGTTTTTGGTTAGTTAAAAAGATAAACGAATAAAATAACATTATTAGTTAAAAATGTAAAAAATTTTATTAAATATATAACATTTTTATATTTGTCCTAATCTTATATAAAAAAATATTTTTTCTATTATATTTTGTTATATATTCGACAATACTGAGTTTCTCATTATATATATAATATATATTTTTACACAATTTAATCGGAATTATAAAGCACGTATATTATAGTTTCTAGTTTCCTGTAAATAAAATAATATATATAGATATATTATATACAAACATAAAACATAAAATTTATTAATTTTTTATTTTTTAGAATATTCTTAATATAACATATTTTACTTTTCAATGCTTTACATGGAATATGTTGCCAACAATAGGAATCTATAAATATATAGTTAAATATTTAATCCACATGCTAGTGTTACATTAAAAATATATATATATTCCATCATGTAAAGTTTAGAATTCAATACTTCATAAATTAAACAAAATTAAAATTAACCTAAGGAAAATATTCCTATATATTTACTAATTAGCTAGTAAATTTAATATATATTATTAGGAAATATAAAAATTTAGTATATTTATATAAATTAATAGTATAATAAAACATTTTAGTAATAGATGAATTCATAATAGTATTTAAATATTTCTTTTAATATGTATTATCTAATATCTATGTTTAGTAGTTAGTAAAGTATGTACTCACACACTCTTATTATATGTTTATTAATTAATACAACCCAAAAGTTTATTAAAAAAAACTTAAATAAAATTATACATAAAAACAAAACAGATAATATATATTATTGTTAAAATCATTCTTATACTGTCTTCATTTTGATAATTGTATCAGATCCCACGAATTAAATTATCTATTATATATAATGTAATTATTAGTGAAATACATAATAGCATATATTATATTATGAAATGCTATATAAACATTCCATTATTTAATCCAAAATATATGATATTAAGAAAGAAATCCAACATAATATATATTAATGTTTTATTTATTTATGGCCATTAATATAATCCTTTAATGATATATAAAATATATAGATTATTTAATTATAATTTTTAATATAATATATATTTAAGTAATGTGTAAATTATTGAAGAAACACTACAATTAGGTACAAAAATAACATAACAGTTGGTTTAAAAATTTCCTTTAATTTTTGCGATTTTAAATCCTCATTTCTCTAAGTATTCATAAGTAATCCATTTATAAAAAAGTACGTCATTTCATTATATATTTATAATTTTACATTCATATATATATAAAATTAATTCTATTAAAAATATATTTACATTTAGTACTTTTTATAATATATTTAGTATAAAACATATTTTATGGTATAAATATTAAGATTCTTTTGTTTGTAAGCAAAAAAATATATTTATGTATCACTGTAATAAAAATTATTAATATACGTACACAGAATAAAAAAAAAGACATATTTATTGTTAAGAATAATTACACATTTTCTTATATTACCTAAAAGAATAATAATTTTAGACTTAATTGATAAAAATAAGAAAAAACTATTAGTCAAATGGAAAAAAAAAACTTCACTAAAATTATGAGAATTATTACATTATAAATAAATTTTAACAAGTATATATATATATATATATATATATATATATATATATATATATATATATATATATTTATATATGTATTATTCATAAAATCTACATTAACAAAAAGAAGTATATATGAAGACAAAATATTTAGGAAAGATGAAGTCATGCTTAAAATAAAAATTTTAAAATTTTTAAATCGTCAAACATTCAAATTGACAAAAGAAATAGCTACACACTTTTTTACTGTTTCGATAAAAACATCAATATCTTTAACCGTATATATAAAACATGAATATTTTTTTTTATGGCTGCAAAGTGTATCACTGAAGATACTACTATTCGTTAAATTTATCATTAGAAAAAAACATTTACTAATCTTTATTTATTTTTTTTTTGAACTTCATATTTTCATATTTTATAACTTTCTTATAGTAGTAAATCATTCCTAATATAAATATGACAACAAATATAAGAAAAGGTACACAGTAAAAAAAAATAGTTCCTGCCCATATTTTATCTGAATTACCCCATCCTTCTATTTCAAACAAGGTACTCAAAATCCCCTCTGTCGATTGTGCATCACCATTTTTATTCAAGTATAACAACCCTAATAAACCCAACAATCCACCATCTATAAATTTTTCTAATGAAAAATCTAATATGGGGAGTATCAATACAAAAATAACTAACAAAAATAAAGCAGTTCGTATTCTACGTTTTTTACGTGCTACTTTCTTATATTCCTTATCTTCTATTTCCTTGATATTTTTAAGGTAATCTTTATAATCAAGTTCTTTAAATATTTGTTTTTCAAAATTAGAATATTTTTTTGTTTTAGGTATATCAGGTTTATTTTTCTCATTATTTTTACTGTATTCCTCAATATATAATGAACTTCTATGTGATGATTTGTGCTTTTCGTATGTTCCTTTTTCATTATTATATATATATTTTTTTTTCTTCACTTCATCATTTGGCAATACTTCTTTAAAATTTACAATACATGAATCTTTATCCTTTTCATATATTGTTAATAATCGATAATTTCTTGTATTTGGCTTTCTACATAGATTGCATATTTCATCCAAATTTATATATAAAGAGCTCTAAAAATAAAGAAAAATTTATATATTTCTTATTTAAATAGAAAATTATTCTCATAGTAAAAAAAATAATTAATTAAAATAAACAATAAAATATAAATAATGCAAATTTTTTGTAATAATACCATCATACCATGTCATTGCAAAAGTGACATATCCAAGGTAAAATTATAAACGTTGAAATTTTAATTAATACGAATATAAATTTTTGTTCCATCATATAGGTTTCTAAAATTGTAATATATTCAGAAAAAATTATATTTATAATAAAGCATTATACATTCAATAATAAATTGTAATACATATATTTTTTCAATTTTTTTTATTATTTCTTCATAAAAAGATAATTATATACATATAGCTAAAATGCATTTTACAATACGGACCAAAAAAAAATACCTTTAAAAATATATTTAAAATTTTTAATATTTACGTTATGAATAAATAAATGACTTTAAATAAAATATTATAATTTTAATTCTTTCATAAATATTCAAGGTGTATAAATTAATTATTTAATATAGTTGAGTAGTTAAATTTTTTTTATAGAAACTCTCAAAGTAAAAAAAAAAAATGATATATTAATATAACTAAATACTCATTTAATTTACAGTATTAAATGTATATAATATAGATCAATGGAAACAATTAATATATTTGGATAGTAATTTCTAACTTTAATAATGTTTTCCTATTATCAATACTAATTTCTAAGATATTGCACTTTGAAAAAACGTATTAATTATTTTGTTGAATATTAATTATTATTATTATACAATATTTGTAATAATTAATGAAGAATTTAATAGCTAGTAAAACCTTTTTTATTTTGTAAAATATAACACATTTTTTAGTGTTCACATATCTATGTGTATAAGGTTATGGTTTAAAATATATTTAGAATGTTCAATTTATAACGTATATTCAATCTATGACAAAATATATATACTTTTGAACTTAATAAAATCTTATTTTTTTTTTTTTGTGTCATATATTTAAGAAATTTAATCCTCTATTAAATTTAAATTTTTCCATTATTTAGAAATAGAAGTTTTTTAAATTAATCCCATTAACTCTTTCACTTTTTATCTACATTAATATATTTGATGTAATAATAATATATTAGAAAAAAAAAAAAAAAATACACTAAAATAATTATATGAATGTTACATATAATTACTTTAATATAAAAATATATCAATTAATATAAATTTACCTACGAATTTAGCATACAGGTTTTTATATGTAAATTAAAAATAAAGAAGTGTAACAATATGATTTGCCATAATATATTATTTAGTAAAGTTTGTAATTAAAATGTCAAATATAATATATTATTTTTTGGTTGTTTATTCACAAGCATGATTTGTCAGAACAATAATTTTGCAGATACAGATTAATCATTAAATAAAAGTAAATAAAATTTTTTTTTTTTAATATTACATATGGCAAAAAAAATGATTCTTTCTTTTAATTCTGCTAAATATGTGTTATAAATCATGCAGTGACAATTATAAAATTATTATGTTCGAAAAATATTACTTTAAGTATCCTAAATTTTACTTTATTTTTTTTTTTTTTCTAAAAAAACATATTGTTTTTTGATTGAATAAATTAAGAAAATAAGAACAAATACAAATATATGAAATTTAAAATGCTATTTTAAAATTAAAAAAAAATATATATATCATTACCATAATATAATCACTTAGTTTCCTTATATAAAAAATCAGTAACATTAATTATTATTTTTAAAATAATAATTCCTTTACTTAAAAATCTAAAAATATAATAATTTTACACTCGGGGATGATAAATAATCATAAAGCAGTAGTATTTATAACTAAATCCTAGATTAACTAATGAATTCAAAATATAATATTATCTATTCTGTTATATATTGATTTTAACTTACAAATATATATTTTTTGCCGAAATTCGCATATAATCAGAAATATATATGTATATATTAAGCCACAATAATTAATTCGAATGAAGAATATATTAAATTGCAAATTAAAAAATTTTCAAAAATTCAAATTCACAAAAAAAATAAAAATATATTATTTTATGTTTACATATAAATATGACTACGTATATGTAATTTCACATTTAAAATATAAGAAATTATGACTATATTTAATATTTTATTAAACATATTATATGTAGTACATAACATTAAATTTTATTTATCGAAATAAACATATATCTTACCATTCATAAAACGCTTCCAAGAACTTAAGTTTTTTATGTTTTATATATTTTTTATGAAAATAAAAAATTCCTAGTATAAGTATAATACTCAATATTAAAATAGGTACACAGTATATAAGAATACTTCGGGCTTTGTATGCTACAGAAGGATTTTGAGAAAAATAAGAGAGCCATGAAATGCCCGACTCACCTGCACTGTCAGGTGTGGGCGTCGAAATACCAGATGATGAACCATTTTCTAATAAACTAAATAATTGCAACAATAAATTTCCAATGGATAAATCTACTATAGGTATCACAGATATCAACAAGAACAATAATAAAAGTAAACAGAGTCGCAATCCGTAATTTTTACGCTTTAATTTTTTGTAATCCTTATCATTAATTAACAACATTTTTTTAAAAAAAGCTTTATCATTAAGTCCATTCATAATTTTTTTTTCATAATGGGTATATGATCTATGCAACATGGTATATTTATTTTTCATAAGTTTTTTAATTAATTTTTTCTTATATAATAAGCTTCTATCTAATTTTTCTTTTTTTTCTTTCTGAAATTTTTCATTATCAACTGTAAATATTTCTTCATTCTTCCTTTTTGTATAATATGGTATATTTAATTCTAAATCTCCAACATTTGCAAAAATACTCTTTTCACATTTTCCTAATAATCGATCAATTCGTTTATATAGTTTTTTATCAGAGCTATGCTTTTCATCCAAAATTTTGTTAAACCTGCTCTAAAAAAAAAAATGTGAATATTTCATATATAATTGGATAAATATTCCCATTCAAAAAAAATAATAAAAATAAACAATGTAAATATGAATAAAACAAATTCACTTAAAAAACGTCTATGGTACCATGTTACTGTAAAAATGACACGTCCAAATTAAAATGATAAACATAAAAATTTTGATAAAACATGCGAACTCAATATTTTGTTTCATGATAAAGACTCTAATATTGTAATATATAAAATAAAGAAAAAATGAACATCACTTTAGGCACTTCTAACAATAAAAAAATACCTCTTTTATTTTTATTAATATTTGTTTTTTTTAAATTAAAATGTATAGAAAATTTTACTAATTAAAAAAAAAATACTTAAAAAAAGATTCTTTAAAACTACATTATTGATATTATTTATAAAAAATTAACGATAAGTAAAATTACAGGATTTCAATTCATTCATATAAATTCACAACGTATACTTTAATTACATAATAGAGCGATTAAACAATTTTTTTCTCATTATTTTTAATTATTAAAAAATATTAAATTTATATAGAATGTACAATGTATAAAATATAGGTATATGCTATTGTTCTAGGTGTTTCTTGAATAATTACTATTTTTAAGTTTCCCTAGGAATTATTATAATTTTATATATAATATATTTCGGTAAATGTTATTATTATTGATAAAAAAATTAGTATTTACAACAATGAAACAAAAGTGTTAAAAAATTAAAAATATATATATTTTGTGAACATTTCCTTGTTTTACTAGTCATAACACATGCTTTTTTTTTTGGTATAATACATGTTAAAAATATCAAATTAATTATATTTTTTGTTTTTAATTTAATTTTTCATAGAAATTCTAATAATTTTTGTAAAACTAAATCAACAATTTATTAACTTCACTAATATTATCATTAATATATGAATCATTTAATTTATTTGTGATATACTTTATTAGTCAAAATTAATGATCTCTTATATATATTATAGCTAAATATTATGTTTATACTAATATATTTGAAATTTCTTACCAGTATTTTGAAACATAAACTAAAATAATTTTATACACACAAATATAGATTTTACGAAAAAGAATATAATTACTTAAAGTATTGTAACATTTAATAGTAACACAAAAATGAAAAAGTACTAAGATATATATTAAAATGTTTTTTTGTAATGTAGTGAACCTTTTTACTTTCATTTATCTATATATATACCTTAATTATTCTAGCTCGAACTATATTTTTTCAAAAACAAATTAAATATTTAAGCTGTTTTATATTCTAAGTTATGCATATTTATATATGCAAATCGCACAATTACCAAAAAAAATATTGGCCTTAATCCTTTATGTTAATTTGAGTTTAAGAATACCAATTTTAAAAAAAATAAATATCACTTAAAAAGATCGTATATAAATTTAAAGTCATTTATTATTTTTATATAATTAAGTCATTTACTCCAAATAAAACTTAATATTTTAATGAAGATATACTGAAGTTTATAGCATTAATAAATGCGTAATTTTATATGGAAGAATTTACAATATAAAATAATACAGTTTAAAAATACAAAATTTTATATACAAAAAATTTACTAAAACTCAGGAAATTTTTTTATATATAAATATTTTTCTTTTAAGTATTAACGACATTGAAATAAGGCGTTTATGATTTATACATAAATACTCCCGAAAAAATATATTAAATAGTAACTCTTGTGCAACTAATATAAATAAAATAAATTTGATGTTTTATTAAATATAACTTTGAGAACAGAAATATTTAAATTTGTAAGTTTTTATTCCTTATACTTTGATTCATTTAGCGTAGTAGGTAGTTATAAAAATATTATACATTAAATGTATTATTTTAATAATATAATGATAATTTATAGCAGTTTTCCTAGGAAAATTACTTTTGTAAAAACTAAATTATAAAAGAAAAAAAGAAATTGTAGATCTAAGCTGTATATATAATGAACATTATTTAGTTATTTTTCTATTTTTATTTCTTTTGTTATTTTTTCTTACTATTTTTATTACATAATTTATATAAAGCTTAATTTATTTTATTTATATATATAAATAAATTTTTGTATATTATACTTTTTTCATTTTTTAACCCTTACACATTACTAATATACTAATTTTACAGTATATATTTTCTTTGATAATATATATTTCAAAGTTGAACAATTTTGAATTTTATTGTAAAATAATTGTAATACTTTTTTTTTCTCTCATCCATAGACAGTTTAATGCGCTCATTGCTTTAATTAAATTATTCTATTATTTTATTATAGCTGTAATATATAATATTTTTTGTAATATTATGCTTTTTCTCTTAATATTTCCTCATTAAATTTAATAATACATTATATAGATACACCGTATATGTTACGTTGTACATTTATACTTTGACTATATATTAAATATTTTTAAGATATAATATAAAATTTCAAAGATAACACAATGTTTATAATCATTTTGGTTTAATATAACTTTTTGTTTATCACACCTTTTATATATCATGTAAAAGAAAAAAAAACTTTATTAATTACAGATAATTGAATTCAGTAGATATTTCTATAATGTTATGTTTATGAATACCATTTTTATCAATGAAAATGCTGAAATCTGATTTTTCTGTGATGTCTTATAAAATTGTTATTATTATCATGATTTTTTTTATTTTTGTATAACGTTTTTCTTTAATGTAAAAATACAAAAAATATTATGTAGATGTAGCTTTTATTTATAGAATTATTCATAATAAAAATTACACAAATCATATTTATTATTTTTACCATGTAAATTTATGTTATGTATATTAAGAGCTAATGAAAAACTTATATTTGCATATTCATATAAAAAGTTATTTCATTAAATTTAACAGAATATGTTATTTCCAAAATTAGCTTATATATTTCCGAATTTATAATATATATAATCATTTATTTTATAGTATATTATTTATTGTACTACTGGTACATTATATATGTCCTGTATTATACACTGCACATTCCTCTTGTCATAATTACAATTGTTTACAATGTAATACTACAAAGAATTAACTATTCCTTTTATGGATTTTGCTACTTTAAGTTCTAAGCTTCAACTATACTACTATATTTAGAAAATATTTAATTTTAATAAACTCCAAAAATCCAAATATTTTAATTCATTTTTAATTGCATTTTAACTAATGATACATAAACTAAAAGAACGAAAAACATGGAAATTTCTAATTTAACACTTTTTTTTTTTATTAATTTTAATTCTCTATATATTTTATTTAATAACTTTTTTTACAATGATGATATATCAATAATGTATTCTTATTTACTGTAAATTATAATATCAGTTGCTATATCATAATTTTCTGTCCACTGATATAGACGTTCTAATTTATGTTTTTTTTTTTCTTTTTTTTTTCTTCTTTTCTAATAGAATAATATATGGACAAATATTCTTATTAAAATTATTATTCTTAATATAAACGTGATATATACTTTTCGTAAAAGACTACTCATGCGGCATGATATGCTACATTTAGTTGTTTTCTACCTAAATTTGATTTTCTTTGTTCATTAGTGTATTCTGTTAATTCCAGTATATCCATTTCATCCAAATTACGTCTAATTGATTTTTTCTTTAATACTTTAGTATGTATCCATAATACAATTGGAGTAAACTATTATTCAGAAGATATATACAAGATGATTATATAATAATTATTTTATCGTTACTTTTTATTTGTTTATCTATTAAACAAATATAAATGGAAGTAAATTAAGATATTTAATTTTATAAATGATATTAATAATTACTTTATATAGTAGGAAGCCAATGAAGAAAATACCGACAAAGGGTAGAACAAAGAACAGAGGAATTTGAGATGAACTAAAGGTAGATCCTTTAATTACATATTCTTGATCAATAAAAGCAGTACCATAGCGGATTGAAACTTGGTCTTCTGGGGACACTTCCTCTATTTTACATGTCAAAGGAGATAACTTTTTTTCAAAACAACTAGAAACATGTGTTTTAAGTTGCATACAATACGCTTGAGAATATTTTTCTGTACAATTATATATTTCATTATAAGCATTATTAGCTTTAACTATATAATCATTAAATTCTTTAGTACACTTATTATGATCTTCAAGAGTACTCTTAATGTTATCGTGATCTTTACAATAATCATACACAATCTTCATTTTTGCAAAATTCTCCTTAGTAACATTTTCAAAAAAGGTACATTTGCACTTATAGCGCTTGTATAGAGCATTTGAAACATTAGCAAGCATTCCAATAACTTCTGAAAATAAATTTTCTTCTATGTTATTTAATAATAATTCATTTCCTAACCAATAGTACAAGTTACGACATTTTTCTGTACATTCAGCACCATCATCAGTAAAAGCTACATAACATAAAGCCCTCGTAAGCTTATCTGCAACATTTTTAATTTTATCATAATTATTTAATTTAGATCTTGCTTCCTCAAATCCATGCTCACCCGTAAACGCGTTGCAGTAATCGAATGATGATTCAAATTTTGTTCTATAATAAATTTTGGATTGTAGTGATTCTATAAAACTTTCCTTAGAGTTAATTAAAAAAGAAAAATTTGTATGCAATTAAAAAATATTTATTTCTGAGAATTATTTTATTAATGTAGACCATAAGAAAAAGGTTATTCCATTAAATACATATAAATCACAATTTAAGAAGTTATTAACCGGCAGTACAGTGGACATTTTAAATTCCCCTTCAACCTAGGAATACTCAAAATAGGAGGAAAAAAAATATTTTAAAAGAATATTTACTTATATATTCTATATAAAAACAAATAATATACTTATAGTTTTTATTAATAATTTTAAAATGTGAAAATCTATTATTTACTAGGAATTTATTATAAATTTTTGTAAAGTATAAATTATAATGATATAATTATTCTTATATAAATGTAACATTTAAATGTGTGATATAACCAGAAAAACCAATAATATTACAGAGCGATAAAAAAAGAATAATAATATTTTTAAATTTTCTCACATATTCAAATGATACAAATTATAATTACAAATCATAAATTTAATGTTTTGTCTAATATAAATATACATAATATATTTCATATGAAATGAATACAATTTTATCATTTAACATATTTGTAAATATATTATTGATTAAATTGTTTTTTCATTATTAATGTACAAAATTTTTACCTAACATAAGCAACTACTATGTACACATATATACAATTGCATTTTCATAATATATCTCTTATATAGTTTCATTACATATAATATTAATGTAAATTATAAAATTAGGAAAAAATAAATTAAATGCAAATTCATGTTATATTATTCAGAAAATTTTAAATATTTAAATATTAATAGAATACTTAATAAAAAAAATTGCAATGTAATAGTATTAAAAATTAATATAAATATATCTAATATGCATTTAACTCAATGTATAAAAACTTATTTCTCTGATCTATACTATTTGCCTTGAATACTTCTCTATATTACGTGATCGGATTATTATGTTTTTTTAATTTTGTAAAGCTTAATTGTTAAATTTTTTTTCACAAATTTTTAAATAAAAATATTAATATAAGTAAGATCATATTATTACATATATTAGAGGTTCTTCATTGATATTTTTATAAAGGTAAAATAAATAATAGTTATTATACTATTATAATTATATTTATCAATTTGAAGAAAATAATATCCTGTTACATATATTTTATTATTTAAAGATGTATTTATTTAGATTACTCGTAACTTTTCATTATTCCATGACATTTAAAAGTATTTATATAAATATATTTAACATTAAATGAGAATAAAATCATTTTTGTATAATTTGTAGCTCTCAAAAGAAATTATGTAATGCAAAAAATTCCTTAAATATGTTAGTAATAAATAATATATTACATTTATTACCTCCTTTCATTATAAAAAGTTTATTACAATTTTTCGACATTATTAAATTTACGGAATTATAAATATATTTATTAAACTTTTCTTTATATTTTGTATCGTACTAGGAAAAAAGGAAAACTGCATTAACTTTGATTATTACAAGTACTGCATTTAATATATATTTTTTTCGAAAACATTAATATATTAATTTTTATTAGTTTTATATTTTGTAATTTTAATTTTTTATGTATATAATTGAATAAGTGAACATTTCTATATTTCATCATTAAAATTATTAGTTATCCACAGTAGTAATATTTTTAAATAAATCATTAGTGTTCCATTTTATTATGGTGTATCTCTATGATGCTTTTCATAACATATCTAATTATATAGCATTCACTTATTCAAACAGTTATATATGTATACAGATTACTCTTAGCTGTGATAATTTTAATTATGATATTTATTATTATTAATCTATATTTATAAAAAGGAGTAAATTACTCTTACATAAATATTTGCATTCTTATGATTTCTAACATTGTAAAAAAATTATTTTCTTTTATAAAATTAATGATTAGCAGCTAACCATATTTTGGGCATAATTACAATAAAAGAAATGAAAAAAATTTTAAACTTAATATCATGTCTGTAAAATATTTCATTCATAAATCTTTTATTTAATAGGAGCTTTATTTTATTAAATGCTCCTTTTTTTATTTTTTTTATTTTGCTTATCATAAATGCCTCATACTCTCTGATTCTTTCATTAGTAAATATAAGCTTATGCTTATATACATATTTTTTTTTATTATTTAAATTTTTCCATTATACATGATATAATTTCTGAATTTACTGAAAAAATATTAAAATTTTTTTATTTAGAATAAAAATATGATTAAAACCTTGTTACATTTATTATCTATAAAAAAATTGTAGCTCATATTATAAAATATGTAATAAAATGTATAGTAAATGAGTTTGCAGTATTTTAATTATACATAATTTTTTGTTATAATACGTAAAAAAAAAAAAAAGAAAAATAATAAAATAATTTAAATAAAGCCAAAATATGTACTCTTAAAATATTTAAAATATTTATTTAATATTAAAAGTATGTAAATTCTTTTTATTAATCTTTTTTCATAAAAAAAAAAAAAACATATTAAGTGGATTATATAATTTACGACAAAATTAAAAATTATTTAATCAGCTATAAATACTTTTAATTTAAGCAAATAAAAGCATAACATGAAAAAAATATATACCAATAAATACTCAGAAACTAACTAGTAATTTTTACAATGTTGAAAAATAATAACTTCAATTTTATACATATTTTTAGAGAAGTTTCCTTTCATAGCGAAATTAAATTAATTATGATATTAAACATTACACAGAAGGAATATGAAGAATACGATGATTCGTTTATTTTATAAAATGTATATTGCTATACATTTATAAAAAAATACTTATTATTTTACTATTATTAACTATTATATATTAATAAAATTAAATTTATAGTTATAAAAAATTTTATTAATTTATATATATTTTTAAAAGTACTATACAAGTGAGCTACACATTTTTGTATAATGATTTTACAATATTATAACTTGTATCTACATCCGATTGAAAAGTATAGTTATTTAATGAAAAGTTTAAAAATTTATAAATACCATAATTTTTTTTCTTTAAAAAGATAAATATACATATATTTAGATAAATAATAATATATCTTAAAATAGTAGTAATATTAATAAAAACAAAGGTAAAAATAAAGTTAGAATAAAACTATTTTAGATAATTCTATAATTTCACAAATATTAATAGGATTAATGTTTTACAAAAGTAATAGATCGTCCAAATTTAAGATATAAATAAGGAGGATAGAAAAACGTTTTTGAATATAAAAGATTTGTTAATTTTTCAATAGAAAAATTTAGAAAAAAGGCATATATTATTTTATATTAATACATAATATAAAAGACATTCTTAAGAAAAGGTATGAAAAAATAGTACCTTTATATAATATAAAAATTTCTTATTACAAGAAAATTATTTTATATTATATTGTATTAACACTTATTAGATAATTATATAGTGGTTAATAATTAAAAATTAATTTAAGCAAATATATATTACTACTAGTAGTAAAAAAAAAAATATGTTGCAATAAAATTCTCCAGATATATATAGTATTTTCCTAGGGTAATATATTTTAATAAAATATAATAATACATATAATTATTAAAAAATTAAATATGTACTATTTATAAGATTACTAATTAAATATGTTTTCATTATCCCCATATAGTTTTATATATGCATGCTTTTTTTATTCCCCTAGGTCCTATGTATTCTTTTACAAGTAAAAATATATGCTCGTGTTATTTCATTTACACCACACTAACTTTTAAAGCGTTTGTATGATATATAAAACATATATTAATTTTATATTATCATTTCCATTTAAATATAAAAGAATGACATTACGTAATAGATATTTAATCATAATATATATTGCAAAAGTGTTACTTGCAAAATAATATACATTAAGTTTATTTAATTGAAGCTTACAAAGAAAAATAGAATAATTTTTTAAATATATCTAGTAAAAAATAAATTAACCAAAAAAAAACGTTTTGTTTTTATGAATTATATATATAAAAATAATAGCTTTTCTTTTCATTTTATTTTATTATAAAATTAAAATTTACAAATATAAACTAATTAGTAATTATCCATAAAAACTACGTATATTTTAACACATTTTTAAAATGATATAAGTCTTTAATAATTATAATTATATATATATGTATAATAAGTATATATAAAAAAATATCCACAAATTTATATGATTTTAGAAAATTTATATTTATTTCCATTAATTCCAATAATTACTTAGCTTTTTACAGATATATTTACATATATAAAATATTACAACTATAAGAAAAAAAAAAGAATTATATATATTAATATTAATATATTACCATATTTAATTCACCAAATTAATATCCTAATTATGTAAAATTAAAATAAATATATAGTTTAATCATATATATAAATAAAATATAATATATATATAATTCATTTTTGTAAGAATCTATTAATACCAAAATTAAGCACTATAATAAAATAATAAATGTGAATTATTCTTCATTTAATAATAAATACATGGCATGCATAAGTTAGTATACAATTATAAAAAATTGATGTTTAATAAGCATATTTATTTATTATATATATGTATGCTTTCTCCTTTATACTATAGAAAATAAACTAAAGGACTCATAAAATGGTTTTTACAATGAATAAAAATTCTATGATATATTCATTTAAAATATATTTGGTATTATAAATATTAATATTAGTTTTAAGTAAAAAATAAAAAATATTTATACATTAATTAAAAAAAATACATTAATTTTGCTTTATTATTTACAGAGAAAAGCAACATTTACATTGAATTTCAAATTAATAATGGTCTTATTTAAACTAAGTCAATAAATAATCATTTTAGAATAGTATCACTTGAAATAAAAGGAACAATTGTTTTGTATTTAATGCATAAATTATGACTCCTTAATAAAATTATATGAACTATTCGTTACATATCAATTTTAAATCATAAATATATATTTTTTATGTCAATCTAATTAAACACCATATTATATATAAAAACATATTTAATTGTGCTAAAAAAATACCTTAAAATACAGATTCAGAAATATTATAACATACAAATTCACACATAAATTAAGAATATTTTTTGTGTGCACTTGTTTATCAAATATCCCAGGTATATGCTGATGTATCCAATAAATTTAAGCAATTATGTATAAATTTGTTATATATATCTTCAAATATATTACAGTTATTACTTAACATGAAGGACTTTTACACAGGGAACCATATTTCTTATTATTACTTTATGTGTTTGCTTTTCGTAATTCACATATTTTTTATAATTTTTATAAATATATAAATATGCCCTATCAAGAATACAATACATAGTGCATCGAAGACTCGTAAATACAATGTTTCAATACTTTTTTCAAAAATTGTTTTAATAATACTAATTAATAGTGAAAATAATACCAAATAGAGAAGTATAAAAGATAAATATATTCGTAATCCGCACTTTTTAAATAATATGTATCCATACGTTTTATCACTGAAGATGTATTTTTTCTAATATAATCTATATAATCAAGATGTTTAAATTATGTTCTTTCAAAACGGGATATTTTTTTTTTTCAAATACTAAATATTTATGTCTGTTATATTGTTTATCTAATTCCTTCTTGTATAATAAACTTTTATTTTATTGTTTGATTCTTCTATTATACTACTTTCATATTTAGTTCTAACATTATTTTAGTTCTCTTTATTATTATGTATCATATTTTTTACCCATGTAATATTTTAAACATTATTCTTTCCATATTGTGCTAACAATTGATAATTATTTATATCTAATTTTTTATTAAAATTGTACTTTCCTACCGTATTATAAAATGTACACTAAAAACAATATATAGATATATTTATCATTTAAATAATAATAACACTTTTTCTACATAATAGAATTAATAAGAATAAACCAAAAAATATGTTAATAATGTAAAAATACTTAAATAATTTTATCACAATACATCATAGCTTTAATGATATGTCCATGTTATGAGGATAAATGTAGTAATTATAATGAAAAAGAAAGATATCATTTTTTGTTACATTATAAAGATCTTTAATATGATAATATATAGGGTCCAAAAAAAATTTAATTATAATATAATATAATTTTAATCACAAAGAACAATGTAATTACATTTGTAAATTTCTACTTATTATTCGTTCATAACATTTTTAGTTATATATATATATATATATATATATATATATATATATATATATATATATTTTAAATAATCGATAAAAGAAAAAAACCTTCAAATATATTATTAATGTTTTACGATAATGTTATATATAAATGCTAAACCTTAACAAATTAAATATATTTTGAATTCATTCTTAAATATTCAAAATATATACATTAATATATTACACTAATTAAATAATGTTTTCTTATATTTTCAAAAACAAAAAAACAAAAAAACATATGATTTCCTAATATTAAATGAAATGTGAAATACATCTAAAAAATGAAATGTATAGAATATAGATTATGCATTATACTACATATTAAAAAAATAATTTCTATTTTTAAAGATGCTTTTGTATTTGTTATCCGAATTTTATAAATACTATGTTTTGGAACTAATATATATAAATGATAAAAAATATTAATTATTGCAAAAATATAGTAGGAATGATAATAAAAAAAACAAGAATATTTTACAAAATTTGTGTCATACTAATTATAAAATTTACAAACTATATGATATTTTATATATTTAAAAAATGATATTTGTAACAACATCATGTAGGAACAAATATATATATTAAAGGTATTAAAGTATATATATATTTTTTTTTTAGCATAAATTTTTAAATGATAAATTTTAAATAATTTTAGTATTTATCATTATTTATAAAAAAACTTCTTTATACTCGTGAAATTAATTTATTTTTACAATTTTTTAATTAAAAATATTCATTTAGAGGAAATATTAGTGTAATAAAAAATATGGAAAATAAATCAAAGATAAGAAGTATTTTTTCGTTAAAATATTAAATATATATGCTATAATGCAAAGGTATCTCAAATGAAATATATTTAAAATATAAGTATAATATAAATGTTACATTATGTACATAATATATAAAAATAAGCAAATTATTTAATAAAAAATGTTTTTAAGTAAAACTTTTCTGATAATTTTAAATGGAATATATTATTTTTTAATTCATTCTTTTGCAAATCAATAATGCCAGAAATATATTCTAAGGATACAAATTATACAATGATTATAAATAAATAATATATTGTTAAACATATCTATAGCAAAAAAAAATATTATTTTTTATTATTTTAAAACTTTATATATAGTAACCATTCCTGTGACAGATAGCAATGTCATATGCAATGAAACATATTTTAATCGTTCTATAAAAAGACTCTAGATTATTGTTTACATTAAAAAGTATTATTCTTCAAACTATACAGTTATAATAATTAAAAAAAAATGAAAAAATAGATAAATTTAAAATAGTATTTTTAAATTTAAAAAAAAAAAAAATTTTTTAATTAACTCTAATATATTTTATTGTTTTAATGTATATATTGTTATCGTCGTATCATATACGGAAACTCTTATTTAGTTACTTTTATGTTATTTCGGAATATGATAAACTCTCATTTTTATGTACAATTAATGTTTTATATAAAGCATTCACTGAGTTATTTTAAAAATTCATAATAATATATATATAACCCATAAATATATTACAGAATTTAATTCTTTGTATAGGAAAATCTTCCAATGTATTTGCCTATAAGTATGATTTATCAGTTTTAACAATTTTCATTTTTCGAGATATTTTGTTGATTTTTTTTTTTTTTAAATAAATAAATATTTGTACAAATTATTTATATTTTATCAATTTGAGAAGCAATATACACGTAATTTAATCTTCTAGTATAGTATTTTATCTTTTCATTATTACATTTATATAGCATAGGTGTATATTATATATTATATATATATCTCAATAAAACGTTCCTGCTTTTTTCATAATGTACTTTTTATTTTTAATGAATAGTTTTAATTATATTAATGCATAATAACAAAGGAATATAATAAAGAATGTTATTAAATTTGCATTTGCATAATATAATTTTCATATTTATACTAATTATATAATATTATGTCTACAAAAAACAAATAATTCATTTACATATTAAATTTTTACCAGAAATTGTATGTTCATCATATGGTTTTCATATATATTTTACCAAAGAAACCAATATTTTGCTTTTCTACAAAGAAAATATGTTTTATTTTTTTATCCCTTTTTATAATATTACATGTAAATTATATGTTTATCTATTTCTGAAATATTCCCATAATTCAGTTTTATATGTAGTTTTCGTGCCTATGCTAAAAAATATAATTTATTATATAGTAATCATATAAGTAGATATGTTACTCTAAATTCAATAACTTTTGAACACAATAAAAAAACTTGAAAATAAATATCACTCTTATAAATATCTTGTTATTAATCGCATAAGGGTACAGTTATTAATGTATGTTAATGAACTACGTGAAAGTATTCACACAAAAAGTTATACAGTTCCAGTAAAATTAATATTTATTTATTTACTGAAACAACTTGAAACAACTGAAACTAAGGTGTATGAGCTTTTCTTTTTATTTTCAATTATTACATTAACATTTATTGCACTGTTTTCTATGTTTCCTTTTGTTTAGTACTATAAATTAATTTACTTAAAAACGTAGATGTTCTACACTATCCCTAAAATATTATGCTACATGTATCACCATTTTAATAGTGTTGCATATACAAATATGAAATTTATTTAATAATAGATTATATCATTTATACTTTACTTCGGTCTTCAATACGAAAAAATAAAATTATTTATATTAACAAAATTCCTGAATACTGATAAATGGCTATAAAAACGATCAAATATGTTTGACCAATAGTATGTATTACATAAAGTATATTCCACAAAATTTTAATTAATAATTCTTCAAAAATATATGTTCTTTTATATATAAAATGAAATACTGAACAATTCAATCGAAATGTATATTGAAAAAGCAAAAAACAAAAAAAAATATATTTTGTTATTAATAATAACACTACATATGCAATAATTTATGAGTATGATTCTAATAATGCAATACAAAGTTCATACATATAGACCAAAGTAAAAAAATTTAACAACTAAAAAAAAAGAGAAAATATAAAAAATTAAAAGACAAATATTTTAAGCAAAATTATAAGCAATAAAGATACACAAATATAAAAAATAATTAATTATAAATGGTTAACATATATTCAAATTATTGTTTCACATTAATACACTTGTGTTACATAATATTTCTTATATTATATCCATTCACACAATATATATAAATGGGAATTCATCAAAAAATACACATTAATAATTCAGAAATCGTAACAAGTACAGTAAATGTAATGGATAAACATAATTAAAATTAAAATTAAATAAAAATTCGTAATATTAAAAATATGTCATATATTAATTTAGTAATAATGCATAAATATTAATTTTTATACATGATTATTAAATTACTAGGAATTCTATACATTAGGGACCTCAAATTTTGAAACTTGCATACGAGAACAATATGAATTTATAAGGAATAAATTGTACATAAAATAATCCTATTTAATCCTATAAAATGAAATGATACTTATAAAAACATAAAAAGGATATCACATATTTAACATTGCAATAATCTGCATAAATGTAATTTATTGCCTTATTCGTGTAAATACATATAAAAATAAGACCATTTTGTTATAGGATGGGATTATATATTTATCTGTTCAACTAAAACGATATTAGTAAAATTAAGATGTATTATCAAGAAACAATTTTTTATTTTTATTTTTCAGGTATATTATTATTTAATACTGTTTACACTTTAATGTTATGTTGAAAATTATGAACACTAATTTGAAAGATATTAAATATAAATTTAAATAAGTGCCTTTTTATAATAATTTATATCACATTTTTTACATTGTATATTTGTATACATTAAATAATGAAAAATTATAACTTCTTATTTAAAAAATTACATTATATTAAATGCAATTACTATTACATATTTTTCCGGTAACATGCTATAATACTTAATATTAATATATCATTACTATTAGCTTATATTATGTTAATATTTTACTTAAAATTATGTCTATTTTTAGGTTAAATATTAGTTTTGAAATAAGAAGACAATAGTATCATCATAATATTATTAACGAAAGTTCATTAATTCATATTATTATTGTATTATTTTTAAATAAAAAACAAAATAAAGTACAAAATTCTGTATTATGCAAAAATTATAATGACACGCTAAAAAAGATAATTAAAAAAGAATAAATGTTGAAAAAAATATATATTCAAATATATTTATGAAATATTAAGAAAAAAAAATTTTTATAAATATTTTATAACTAATTTACGCAGTTTTTTTCAAATTATTTCAAATATTTCAACAGATAATATGTTGTTTTTTGTTTCCATATATTAATCTACAATAATGTGTTCATTATATATACGATGTTTATATAAGTTTATATAATATGTACAAATGCAGAATGCAAAATAAAATATATTATAAAACATAATAAATTATTTTTATGTATAATCCACTGTATATTGTTATTAAATAACATATTTAAAAAAAAAAAAATGGAATAATATATAAGAGATTAAAATAAAAAGAGAAGGGCTACAAACAAATATATTTTATAAAAATAAATCAATGAATAAAAAAAAAAAAAATTAAAATATAATTCTTTAACATAAATGATTTGTTAAAAATAAACATGATAATGTAATTTTATATGTAAAATAATTGCAAAACTTTATTATTAGTATATTAATTAATTATTCTCTGATTATTTTTTATCTTACATGAAATTCTTTTAAATGAAACATTAAAATAAGTAAAAATGTATGTACAATATAAAATAATAACCTCTGTTGTTGATTATAAGTTTTAATTGTTTTGCATTTTCATTTAGATATTCACTTCTTTACGATATTAAAAATTATTTATGATATTCATTTTTTTGCATAATAAATAAATATTTATTAGTATTAAAAAGATATTTTCCTATTGTTATATGTAGAAACAACCAAATGAATTGACATTATATTTTTAATTTATCTATTAGAATATATCTATCAATAATTACTAAAAAATAATTACAATGCTTAAATATTTTTGTTTTATCTAATTCAAACAATTAATTATTTTTCATTCAGTTATTATGTTATTATTTTTTATTTCAATGCTATAACATATTCTATGTTGTTTTCAAACATATTTTATAATTTAGTTTTTTATAATTATTTCTTATTTAACTTTTATAGTTTTAACAAGTATCCGAACAAATTTTCATTAATTATTAAAACAAAACATACTTTTAATTAATTAACAGTTTTTCCAAACGAAACAATTAATATCTAAAATTGTTAATAGAGCACTAAAAAAGAAAATAAATGTATAATATAATATACTATATTAAGATTATGCTATGCAATAATATATACAACAAATTATATATACCACAAATAAGGAATTTTTAGGTAATAAATATTATATTAAGCATCACACGTTTATTTTGAAGATAAAAACTTCCTTTAATCATAGCAACAATTTATTTTAATTTTAATATTATTATTTCTTCTTCGTATATACAATGCAGTAAATATATAAAAATATTAACAAAATAATAACACTATAATGATATATATAAATAATGAATAAAAAAAATAATACAAAAAAAAAAATATATATATATACTATCAGTGCTAATAATTATTTGGCTTATAGATCACCTATCATAGGAAATACGAATAAAAGGAATTATTTATCTTAATATATATAATAATATCTAATTATATATATATGTTGTTGTACTAAGAAAGAAAAAAAAATGGCATTATATAGATTAATGAAATTTTTACAGATTAAGCTCTATATTACATATTGATGTAACATATATGAATTGTTTTATTGTTAATATTTTGGTTTTTCCTTTACAAAGAGAATATTATTTTTGCATAATAATATATGCAGAATTGTGAATTAATATTAAAATATAGTTAGGATATATCGCTAATTGTAATATATTTATTTAGATAAAAAAAAGATAAGGAATGTAAAAAATAAATATTATTGTATTCGATTAATTTATAGTTCATATATAAATTCTTATGTAAATGATAATTTTATAATTTATTTATATTAAAATAAATTAATTTAAAATTTCTCTATTGATAAATAAAAATAACTAAGTTTGTATTTCTCTTTTAGCTTATTATATACAACAAACTAAAGTATTAATGTAGATTTATCATGGATAATTGTTTTTCCAAGGTGGGATTTAATCTTTTTTAATAAGCTTAAATTTATGCATAATTTATTCATGATAAAAAAGTGATAATAAAACTAACCCATTAGTTAATGCTTAAATAAATAATTATAATTCTTTTGAATACAGTATTATAGATCCTATGGTGCACAAAATTTAATGATCTCTAGACTGTTACAGTTTAAAAATATTGAAAATAAAGTAATACAAAAAATCAATTCCTTAATTAATGAAAATAATAAAGATAAATTTAGGGAAGGATGCACATATTTGGCTGAATATCTAATTAATAATAATAAACCACCACTATATTATGAAAATTATAGTGTAACTTGGAAAGGAACATTAAATTATAGATTAGAAAATTACTACAAAAAGCTAGATAAACATGGAGGATGCCCTTTGATTTTAGAGGAAAAAGATAAAAACTTTTTAAAATTAAAATATGAAGAAGTAGATTTCTGTGAAATGAAAAATAAATATCTAGAAGAAATAAAAAGCTTAAGTAAAAAATCAAAGAATTCTGATAGTTATTCAAGCAAATGTAATGAATATAATGAGTGGATTGATAAAATGAAGAACTATTTTGAGGAAAACAAAAGCCTTTTTGGAACGTGCTACCAAAAAACAAACCAAAAAAAAAAAAAAAGACGTTCAGAATTTATATGCGACTTAATGAACAATCAAACATTCAAAAAACTTAATGACTGCCCCCCAGTAAATAAATTACAACCTCCTGAAGGTGAATCTGAAAAGGAAGAAATAGGTTCACAAACAAAAGATAAAGAAAAAATGGGGGAATCATCTGTATTACATGATTCACCCGAACAAGCCGAACAAACTAAACCTACAGAGGGATCTGCCACTAATCAAGTGAATCAAGATACAAAACATAATCAACATGAAGAGAAAAATGAAGAACCTGAATTTCCATCTCAATCTAACGTACAAACACAAGCTCATTTATCATCACTTGAATCTCATTCTAATGAAGTTGTAGCTAAATCGGAAGGTTCTTTAGAGTCTCAGACACCAACACTTCTCTCAAATTCCCAACCAACTTCAGAAGTATCAGGTAAATCTGTATCTCTTGCTTCAGTTCCGCCAGACACAAAACCAGAAAATCCTTCCGAAAGTACACTATCTTCTCCAATATCAAAATTCTCTCCAAGTTCTTTAGCTTCAACTATGCCTTCTGTAACTTCAGGTAACTGTAATGCATCTTATTTTTCTAATTTTGAATTAACAACAATATATGACATACATATTTAAAATGATATTACAGATCCAGTAGGAAATTCATCTAATAAATACATATCATCTATTTTAATAAGCTTTCTAATTATTATCGTATTTTCTCTTTTTATTAAGGTAAAATAAATCTTAAGTATTAAAAACATGATAATCATTAGTTTTCAGTAATAATATATTTCATGAATATGTATTTTTTATATGAAAGTACACATTAATAGGACAGTTAAAAAAAAAAAAAAAGATAAAAAGAAGACAAGCAAAATTTCTTAAAATACTAATACCTTCACATTCGGGCAGAAAAAGAGAATTTTTAACTCATAATCATTTGGAGGACCCATGTTATGATGATGAAGAAATTACTAAAAAAATAAAGATATTTGAACATAACGTGATAAAAAATTTACAAGAGAAGAAGCAAAAAAATGAAAGGACTAAAATTATCATAGAAGTACATTTGGAAGTACTTGAAGCGTACAGAAAAGAAGAATGGGAATGCAAAAAAGGAGAATTTTTAGAAATATGCCTAGATGTATTTAAAAAAGAAAGATATGGAACTCATTCTAATTTAACAAATGATGATCTAATAATGAAAAACGTTAAAAGTTGCGGTCATATTGAGAAACAAAAAATCTTATGGAACAAGTGGATAGAAAGACATAAAAATATTTCTGATAAATTTAAAAAAGTTGAATGGTTTAATAATTTGAAAAATGACTGGAAAAAAGAAAAATCATACATAAAAGAAATGGAAGAATTAAAAAATAAGTCATCGAATGAATATCAAAATATTCTGTTCTTGGAAAGAGAGAAAGATGTATGGAGGAGGTGGATATCAGAAAAGGGAAAGATTCTAAAACAATATATTGATCAAATCTGGTTTAAAGAATTATCAGAGCTTAACCAGAATATGTTAGATGAATACAAAAATGAAGAAAAAGCAAATTATGTGTCACTAATAAATATAGAAGAATTGGAACACGGAAAAAATTATGAAGAATTATATAAATATATAAAATCAAAATTACTATCAAAACTTTGTATATTAGTACTTATGACAATATTAGAAGAATGCAAAAAAGAAGATTATACAGAAGATAGAGAATTACATTTAGATAGTTCCATAAATGAAAGGAAAACTAAAAAAAATTCAGAAAAAATACCAGAAATTTCAGATAAATTTATTGAAAAGTATAGTAACGTTTATGAAAATAGCCAAAATAGCAATATTCATAATAATATAGAGGAGAACTTCTTTAGGGAAGAGATGAACGACTGGATAGGAGAAGAAGTAACTAATGTAAATTCCATAGAAAGTGTGAGTAATCTTGACAAATAATATGACAGTTCATCTTAGAAATTGATACGAATATGTTCGATAGTTGCTTAAGATAAATCTGATATCTATAAAACAATCTTACTGAATTTTTTCATACCATAATGAAATAAATTATAAGAAAAATTTAAAGTAACTAATAATATAAAAAAGAAAATAAGTCATAAAATTTAAAGTAAGGAATGCATTTATATTAAAAATATTTCAATGACATATAGCTTCTTTGTTTTTTTATGCATATGTTTAATAAAGTTGTATTACAGCAGATTCAATAAAATAAGGAATTAATATATATATATATATATATATATATATATGCACAAAATTCTAATATATTAAATGTAAGAACATTTATTAATGATATTTAAAGGAAAGTTCTCATATTTTTTTCTTTAATAAATAATTTCATACAATAATATATTAAGATATATATTGAAATTTATATCTTATATTTTTTAATTCCATAAATTCCATAAAATTTTTGGTATTTTTCAGAATAATACATATTGTTATGTTGGAAACTAGATTCTCACAAATGTACTATTTTAACGTAGATTATGACCTTATATAAGAATTTTATTACATATTTATTATTTTATTTTTTTATTTTTTCTCAGTTTTTCTATATTATTAATTTGTTTAAACTTATATTTATCAATTAAATTTTATAATTCACGACAATATAATATTATGTATTTCTTAAAAGGAATTAATTTTTATTATGTTTAATAATAACATTTATATTATTCTACGATAAAAAAAAATAATCACAATTCTTTTATAATTTTATTTGGTTTCACGTTAAAATACGCAGGTACATGTTATGCTGAACGGTACATATTGATACATCCAATCTAATATAAAGATTAATCAATTTTTTATTAACCTAAATGAAATTTTAAAAATATAGTTATTCTTTTATTAATAGGTAATATGGAAATAATGAATTTTTAAAAATTAAATATATAATTCAGTTATATAACACATATAGCAATAGTATATTACATTCTTTATTTTAGGTACTTTATGTTTACAAAAATAAAAAAAAAAAGAAAAATATATATGTTCTCCGTTTTTTCGTTAATTATTTTGCACATCTAAGATATTCTGTTAACTAAAGCGAAAGATTATTATATTTTGGATAACTTCAAAGTATAAATATTGTTTCTAAACTAATTTAAAAATACATTTATAAAAAATGTTATAGTTTTAACACATATAATTGTATATTTATAAATTCGTATATATGTATATATATATATATATATAATTTTTTTTTTTAAAGAGTAGTAATCTAAAAAAATTTTACCACATAAATATAATTTGATGATTTATTAATTTCCCACTTATTATATTCAAAATGTATCATGAATAAAAATGTGCAATCAGTTAAATAACTTTTTTCACATAATGAACCTACTAATTCATATGTTATATACAAAATAAAAAAAAAAAGGAGCTTCCATATGTTATTTCTTCTCCACATTAATGAATTATTTTATTGAAACTAAGTTAAGGATCATTTTGTGATATTAGGAAATGAACTGAGTAATGCCAATTAATAATTCACATAAGTATAAATGTTTTTTAATAATTAACAACTTTATCGTTAGAAAAATTCATGAAAATTTTTTTTTCTTACATAGTAATTTTATTGTTTTAAAAAAATAAAAACTCTTTGATCATATAATAATATGCTAGCTATTAATAAGGAAGTACCCAGAAACACAGAATTTAAAACAAAAATATTATGAAGTTATTTATTATTTGATTTTTAAATATGGAAAATACTTCCTTTAAATTTATATATATGCATAGTCAAACTATATCCAGAATTTATTCATAAAAAAAAAGGTACATTATTTGAAGTGTGAATTTATTATATATTTAATAAATATATATAATAAAATAAGTAAAATACTTCAAAAATATAAATTCATACATTTTTAATCATCTAAATATATAAACAAAATTTTTTTACCAATCTAAATTTATATATATACGAAAAAATTAAATAAACGTAGTAATGTGCGATTAATATAAACTCAA